>NC_044906.1:28209826-28331971 GCF_001633185.2 Quercus lobata | reverse complement strand
ATAGCTAAGGTTCTGTTTAACCGCTTCATAATATTTCAGTACATGTTAATTTCCCCAAAGCAAGAGGTCCAAGGAGCCGACATAGCTAAGATTCTGTTTAACCACTTCATGAGATTCCGATGCCTGTTAATTTCCCCAAAGTAGGAGGTCCGAGGACCCGACATAGCTAAGGTTCTGTTTAACCGTTTTATAAGATTCTCGTGCGTGTTAATTTTCCTAAAGCAGGAGGTCTGAGAACCCGACATAGCTAAGGTTTTCTTTAACTACTTCTTGAGATTCCGGTGCGTGTTAATTTCCCCAAAGCAGGAGGTTCGAGGACCCAACATAGCTAAGGTTCTGTTTAACCGCTTCATAAAATTCAGTGCATGTTAATTTCCACAAAGCAGGAGGTCCGAGGACCCGACATAGCAAAGATTCTGTTTAACCGCTTCACGAGATTCAGTGCGTGTTAATTTCCCTAAAGCAGGAGGTCCGAGGACCCGACATAGCTAAGGTTCTGTTTAACCGCTTCATAATATTTCAGTACATGTTAATTTCCCCAAAGCAAGAGGTCCAAGGAGCCGACATAGCTAAGATTCTGTTTAACCACTTCATGAGATTCCGATGCCTGTTAATTTCCCCAAAGTAGGAGGTCCGAGGACCCGACATAGCTAAGGTTCTGTTTAACCGTTTTATAAGATTCTCGTGCGTGTTAATTTTCCTAAAGCAGGAGGTCTGAGAACCCGACATAGCTAAGGTTTTCTTTAACTACTTCTTGAGATTCCGGTGCGTGTTAATTTCCCCAAAGCAGGAGGTTCGAGGACCCAACATAGCTAAGGTTCTGTTTAACCGCTTCATAAAATTCAGTGCATGTTAATTTCCACAAAGCAGGAGGTCCGAGGACCCGACATAGCTAAGGTTCTGTTTAACCGCTTCATAAGATTCCAGTGCGTGGTAATTTCCCCAAAGCAGGAGGTCTGAGGACCAGACAAAGCTAAGGCTCTGTTTAACCGCTTCATGAGATTCAGTGCGTGTTAATTTCCCCAAAGTAGGAGGTCCGAGGACCTGATATAGCTAAGGTTTTGTTTAACCGCTTCATAAGATTCCAGTGCATGTTAATTTTCCTAAAGCAGGAGGTCTAAGGACCCGACATAGCTAAGGTTCTATTTAACAGGTTCATGAGATTCCGATGCGTGTTAATTTCCCAACAGAAGGAGGTCCGAGGACTCGACATAGCTAAGGTTTTCTTTAACTACTTCATGAGATTCCGATGCATGTTAATTTCCCCAAAGCAGGAGGTTCGAGGACCTAACATTGCTAAGGTTCTGTTTAACCGCTTCATAAAATTCAGTGCATGTTAATTTCCCCAAAGCAGGAGGTCCGAGGACCCGACATAGCTAATGTTCTATTTAACTGCTTCATGAGATTCAGTGCGTGTTAATTTCCCCAAAGCAGGAGGTCCAAGAACCCGACATAACTAAGGTTCTATTTAACCGCTTTATGAGATTCCGGTGCGTGTTAATTTCCCCAAAGAAGGAGGTCCGAGGAACCGACATAACTAAGGTTCTGTTTAACTGCTTCATAAGATTCCGGTGCGTGTTAATTTCTCCAAAGCAGGAGGTCTAAGGACCCGACATAGCTAAGGTTCTGTTTAACCGCTCCATCAGATTCAGTGTGTGTTAATTTTCCCAAAGCAGGAGGTTCGACGACCAGACATAGCTAAGGTTCTGTGTAACCGCTTCATAAGATTCAGTGCGTGTTAATTTCCCCAAAGCAGGAGGTCTGAGGACCTGACATAGCTAAGGTTCTGTTTAAGCGCTTCATGAGATTCTGGTGCATATTAATTTCCCCAAAGCAGGAGGTCCGAGGACCCGACATAGCAAAGATTTTGTTTAACTGCTTCACGAGATTCAGTGCGTGTTAATTTCCCCAAAGCAGGAGGTCCGAGGACCCGACATAGCTAAGGTTTTGTTTAACCGCATCATAATATTCCAGTGCGTGTTAATTTCCCCAAAGCAGGAGGTCCAAGGAGCCGACATAGCTAAGGTTCTGTTTAACCACTTCATGAGATTCCGATGCCTGTTAATTTCCCCAAAGTAGGAGGTCCGAGGACCCGACATAGCTAAGGTTTTGTTTAACCGTTTTATAAGATTCTCGTACGTGTTAATTTCCCTAAAGCAGGAGGTCCGAGAACCCAACATAGCTAAGGTTTTCTATAACTACTTCACGAGATTCCGGTGCGTGTTAATTCCCCCATAGCAGGAGGTTTGAGGACCCAACATAGCTAAGGTTCTGTTTAACCGCTTCATGAAATTCAGTGCTTGTTAATTTCCACAAAGTAGGAGGTCCGAGGACCCGACATAGCTAAGGTTCTATTTAACCGTTTCATACGATTCCAGTGCGTGTTAATTTCCCCAAAGCAGGAGGTCTGAGGACCCGACAAAGCTAAGGTTCTGTTTAACCGCTTCATGAGATTCAGTGCGTGTTAATTTCCCCAAAGTAGGAGGTCCGAGGACCTGATATAGCTAAGGTTTTGTTTAACCGCTTCATAAGATTCCAGTGCATGTTAATTTTCCTAAAGCAGGAGGTCTAAGAACCCGACATACCGAAGGTTCTATTTAACAGGTTCATGAGATTCCGATGCGTGTTAATTTCCTAACAGAAGGAGGTCCGAGGACCCGACATAGCTAAGGTTTTCTTTAACTACTTCATGAGATTCCGGTGCATGTTAATTTCCCCAAAGCAGGAGGTTCGAGGACCCAACATTGCTAAGGTTCTGTTTAACCGCTTCATAAAATTCAGTGCACGTTAATTTACCCAAAGCAGGAGGTCCGAGGACCCGACATAGCTAAGGTTCTATTTAACTGCTTCATGAGATTCAGTGTGTGTTAATTTCCCCAAAGCAGGAGGTCCAAGAACCCAACATAGCTAAAGTTCTATTTAACCGCTTCTTGAGATTCAGTGCATGTTAATTTCCCCAAAGCAGAAGGTTCGAGGACCTGATATAGCTAAGGTTTTGTTTAACCGTTTCATGAGATTCCAATGCGTGTTAATTTCCCCAAAACAGGAGGTCCAAGGACCTGACATAGCTAAGGTTCTGTTTAACCGCCTTATGAGATTACTCTGCGTGTTAATTTCCCCAAAGAAGGAGGTCCGAGGACCGACATAACTAAGGTTCTGTTTAACTGCTTCATAAGATTCCGATGCGTGTTAATTTCCCCAAAGCTGGAGGTCTAAGGACCCGACATAGCTATGGTTTTGTTTAACCGCTCCATCAGATTCAGTGCGTGTTAATTTTCCTAAAGCAGGAGGTCCGAGGACCCGACATAGCTAAGGTTCTGTGTAATCGCTTCATAAGATTCAGTGCATGTTAATTTCCCCAAAGCAGGAGGTCTGAGGACCTGACATAGCTAAGGTTCTGTTTAACCGCTTCATGAGATTCCGGTGCGTGTTAATTTCCTCAAAGCAGGAGGTTTGAGGACCCGAAATAGCTAAGGTTCTGTGTAAACGCTTCATAAGATTCCGGTGCGTGTTGATTTCCCCAAAGTAGGAGGTCCGGGAACTTGACATAGCTAAGCTTGTCTAACCGCTTCATGAGATTTTGGTTCGTATTAATTTCCCCAAAGCATGGGGTCCGAGGACCTAACATAGTTAAGGTTCTGTTTAACTGCTTCATGAGATTCAGTGCGTGGTAATTTCTCCAAAGCAGGAGGTCCAAGACCCGACACAGCTAAGGTTCTGTTTAACCGCTTCCTGAGATTCAGTGCATGTTAATTTCCCCAAAGCAGAAGGTTCGAGGACCTGATATAGCTAAGGTTCTGTTTAACCGTTTCATAAGATTCCAGTGCGTGGTAATTTCTCCAAAGCAGGAGGTCCAAGACCCGACATTGCTAAGGTTCTGTTTAATCGCTTCCTGAGATTCAGTGCATGTTAATTTCCCCAAAGCAGAAGGTTCGAGGACCTTACATAGCTAAGGTTCTGTTTAACCGCTTCATGAGATTCTGGTGCGTGTTAATTTCCCCACAGAAGGAGGTTCGAGGACCCGACATAGCTAAGGTTTTGTCTAACCGCTTCATGTTATTCTGGTGCGTGTTAATTTTTCCAAAGCAGGAGGTCCGAGGACTCGACATAGCTAAGGTTCCGTGTAACTGCTTCATAAGATTTAGTGTGTGTTAATTTCCCCAAAGCAGGAGGTCCGAGGACCCGACGTAGCTAAGGTTCTGTTTAACCGCTTCATGAGATTCTCGTGTGTCTTAATTTCCCCAAAGCAGGAGGTTTGAGGACTCAACATAGCTAAGGTTTTGTTTAACCGCTTCATAAAATTCTGGTGTGTGTTAATTTCCCCAAAGTAGGAAGTCCAAGGACCCGACTTAGCTAAGGTTCTGTCTAACCGCTTCATGAGATTTCGGTGTGTGTTAATTTCCCTAAAACAGAAGGCTTGAGATCCTGACATAGCTAAGGTTTTGTTTAACTACTTTATGAGATTCCAGTGCGTGTTAATTTCCCTAAAGCAGGAGGTTCGAGGACCGGACATAGCTAAGGTTCTGTTTAACCGCTTCATTAGATTCAGTGTGTATTAATTTCCCTAAGGCAGGAGGCCCGAGGACTCGACATATCTAAAGTTCTGTTTAACCGGTTCATAAGATTCCAGTGTGTGTTAATTTCCCCAAAGTAGGAGGTCCGAGGACCCGACATAGCTAAGGTTCTGTTTAACCACTTTATGAGATTCCGATGCGTGTTAATTTCTCCAAAGAAGGAGGCCCGAGGACCTGACATAACTAAGGTTCTGTTTAACTGCTTCATAAGATTCTGGTGTGTGTTAATTTCCCCAAAGTAGAAGGTCTGAGGACCCGACATAGCTAAAGTTCTGTTTAACCGCTTCATCAGATTCAGTGCATTGTAATTTTCCCAAAGCAGGAGGTCCGAGGACCTGACATAGCTAAGGTTCTATGTAACCGCTTCATAAGATTCAATGCATGTTAATTTCCCAAAGCAGGAGGTCTGAGGACCTGACATAGCTAAGGTTCTGTTTAACCGCTTCATGAGATTCCGGTGCGTGTTAATTTCCTTAAATCAGAAAGGTCTGAGGACCCGAAATAGCTAAGGTTCTGTGTAACCGCTTCATAAGATTCTGGTGCGTTTTAATTTTCCCAAAGTAGGAGGTCCAGGGACTCGACATAGCTAAGGTCCTGTCTAACCGCTTCATGAGATTCCAGTGCATATTAATTTCACCAAAGCATGGGGTCCGAGGACCCAACATAGCTAAGGTTCTGTTTAATTGCTTCATGAGATTCCGGTGTGTGTTAATTTCTCCAAAGCAGGAGGTTCGAGGACCGGACATAGCTAAGACTCTGTTTAACCGCTTCATAAGATTCAGTGCGTATTAATTTCCCAAAAGCAGGAGGTCCGAGGACCCGACATAGTTAAGGTTCTGTTTAACAGGTTCATAAGATTCCAGTGCGTGTTAATTTCCCTAAAGTAGGAGGTTCGAGGACCCGACATAGTTAGGGTTCTGTTTAACCACTTCATAAGATTCCGATATACTCCTTCAAAAGTAGAAGTTTTTGCGGGGAAATTATACCAACCGATTTTCCATCCATGCTTTGATTCTCTGCTTCTTGCCCCAATGGGAATTCGGCAAACCAAGCCACTAGACCCGTGAGGACTAGCCCCTTAACAAGCAAATGAGGCATATACTTGATGTCAGAAGCTCCTAGAACTGCGCCCCATTTAACAATCCTCCCTGCGTAATCAGTACTTCGAAGTGTAGACCTGAGCGAAAGCTGAGTTGCGACAATAACTGTGTGTTCTTTTAAATAATGGGGAAGCTTTCATGTAACATGCACCACCGCCAAGATGGTTTTCTCGAGAGACTCCGCCAAAATGGTCTTCTCAAGGAACTCTTGCTGATAGGAGCTTGATCCCACCATGATTAACCGTTGCACTCATTAACACACAAGCTCTCCCCACAGACAGTACCAATTGTAGGGTTATGTTTTTGCAGCCCAAGCCTAAGGTATATGGGATCTTGGTCAAGTGAACCCGGTACAATGAATTTGTAGAGAGTGGGTCAAAGAGCTTGGTTTTAGTGTATGAATAACGATTAATATGATGTTCATGGCAATCAAGCAGAAATAAACTGAATTCATCAAAGAAGATTGGTCCTCGGCATAATCCGAGGAGCTTTTCTAGTACATGGTGAGCGGTAGTGGTTCCTGGAGTCCCCCTAGATTGCCTCCTACCCTTCATTTTATACTAGCTTTTATCCTCTACCCAACGTCCACGTATAGATTTAGATTCATCGTGTTGATACTTGTCCCATCAGCCTCTCCCCAAAGTCGTTGGAAGTGGTTATAAAGGCTGAAAAGTATGGCTCTGTTAGGTATAGAGCACTTAATGAAATAGTGGCAGTTTTCCCTTAGATATTTCTATTATTTCCGTTGTCCTTTTCCGTTTTAGTACTTATCCTATTCCATGGAATGACCCGGAATGTCAAGCTCAGTAATAGGCCGTTCCTTTTGTCCTCAGCCACACCTGGCTGAGGAGGGGTTCTTCCCATGGCCGAGGAGGAGTTCTTCCTTGGACTGGGCCCTTGGGCCAACGTTTATACTGGTATGGGCTCCTCGGTCTGTTCCCCCCACACTAAAATATCCTAAAATTTTTAAAATTGTCAAAATACTCTTTAACCTCTAAAATTACCTTAAAAAAAAAAAAAAAAAAAAAAAAAAAAAAAAAAAAAAAAAAAAACTAAAACCTCTAAAATGACCAAAATACCTCTAAATACCCTCAAATAACCCAAAACTTTTAGTTATTTTGAAGGTTTCAAGTATTTTATGGTTGTTTAAAAGTTTCAAGTTAGTTTGGTCATTCATATGGTTTTGGGGGCATTTTTGGTCAATTTAGCGATTTTAGGTTATTTTGGTCATTTTAGAGGTTTTAGGTTTTTTTTTGCTCATTCAAGAGGATTTAAGGGCATTTTTGTGATTTTGTGATTTTGGGGGTATTTTAATCATTTTATAGGTTTTGGGGTATTTTGGTCATTTTAGAGGTCTTAGGATATTTTTGGTCATTTTAGAGTTTTCTACGAATTTTTGGTCATTTTAGAGGTTTTGAGGCTATTTTAGTCATTTTATAGTGTTCATGGGTATTTTGGTCATTCAAGAGGTTCTACTGTACTTTTGGTTGTTTTGAAGTTTTGAGGTATTTTGGTTGTTTTAGGAGTTTCGGCGGTATTTTGGCTTTTCTAGTGATTTCAAGGGTATCTTGGTCATTTCAATGGTTTCGGGATTTTGGTCATTCTAGTGGTTTCAAGAGTATTTTCCTTATTTTAGAGGGTTCGATGTTTTTTTTTTTTTTTTGGTCATTTTAGAGGTTTCAAGGTATTTTTGCTAGTTTTAGAGGTTTTAGGGGCATTGTGGTCATTTTAGAGGTTTTAGGGTATTTTGGTCATTTTAGAGGTTTGGGGTTATTTTAGTAATATTTTAGATTTAGAGGTATTTTGGTCATTCTCGTGGTTTTGTATGTATTTTGGTCATTCTAGTTTTTTTGAGGGCATTTTGGTCATTTTAGAAGTTTTGGGTTATTTTTGATTTTTTAAGGGTTCGAGGATAATTTGGTCATTTTAGAGGTTTCAATGGTATTTTAGAAATTTTAGAGGTTTCAAGGGTATTTTGATCATTTTAAAAGTTTAGGGGTATTGTGGAGGTTTTAGAGATATTTTGGACATTCGTGGTGCATTTTAGTCATTTTGTTGGTTCCAATGGTATTTTGGTCATTTTAGAGGTTTATAGTATTTTTGAGATTTTCTTATATTTTAGTATTTCTCATAAGTAAAATAAATTTTTTTAGTATGTGCAATTATGTTAATTCAATCAATTATTATGTCCCCACCAATAAGTAATGTAAGATCACTCCCATTTAAGAAGGTGATGTGATTAAAGTGATGTGATATATTTTATAATATTAGATTATGGTAATCTTAGAAAAAATTGAATGAACTAAACACCTTAATGTCACATTAAGATAATGTGCATTACATCATGGTCAATCAAACACCCCTTAGGATCATGTTTGTCTCCTTCCCCAAATCTCCTTGTGTCTTCGTTAGCCTTTGATTGTTATTTACAGTATCCAGTAAAAGCTCTGGTCAAACTATAAAATAGATTTTTAGATTTCGTCTTATTTGTATTTTTGGATTTCTCGGTGAAACGCATACCATGATTGTTCTAAGGATTTAATTTTGATCCTGATTTGTGATTAACTTTCCCTCTGTGAGGTCTTAATTAAACTATTTTTTTTATATTAAAAAAAATTTATTCCACGTTAGAAGTACATGTAGCATTTGAGTTTTGGTATAAAAATTATTTTTTATTTATTCTTTAGCCACATTAATATTTTACATCTATTATTTAACGATATAGACTATTTTGTCTTAGAAGGCATTCCCCTTCCCCCTAATCTCCTTGTGTCTTCGTTAGCCTTTGATTGTTATTCATAGTATCCACTAAACGCTTTGGTCAAATTATAAAATATATTTTTAGAATTTGTCTTATTTGTATTCTTGGATTTCTCTGGTTCTCTTTGTTGAAATGTAGATTGCGATTGTTTTAGGGATTTAATTTTGATCGCAATTTCCAATTAATTTTCCCTCTGTGAGGTCTTAATTAAACTTTTATATATATATATATAAAATTATTCCATGTTAGTGCATGTGGCATTTGAGTTTTGGTATTATTTTAATCGTTAGCTATGTCAACATTTTACATTTATTATTTAATAGCATAGACTATTTTAATACAATACCAAAATGATAGGGACTAAATTAAAAGATACGAATCATTAAAGACTAAATTGACAAATAGCCTAAATATTAGGGACCAAATATATAATTTACCAAAAAAACAAAAGAAGACCATTTAAAATGGTAGCAAGAAATAATCATCTCTATATATGTAAAGCAACACATATCAAATGCTGCTGAAATAAAAAGGACAAACCAAAATCTCTCATGTAAAAAACTCCACATAGCAAATGTACCAATATCTAAGTATCTAACCCCTTATGCCGAAAAGTTTGATTCATTACTCAATTTACATGCATTAAGCCGTTTACGAATCTTTTATGATATAGGTAATTGATGAGATGTTGCGCATGACAACTATGTTTTCATCATTCCGAGAGGCAAAATTAAGTCGATGTTAGCATCAATGGTAATTACTAATTAGTCATGCTTAATATTTTCCAGACTACAAGTATCTGTTTTTCACTTGTTTTTGTTGTGTCTCATTACAATTATTTGTTTCCACTTTCCAGGCTACATCATACCTAAAGGATGGAAAGTTTTGGTCTGGTATGGAGCTGTCCATATGGATTCTGAAATTTATGATAACCCACAAAACTTTGATCCATCGACATGGAATGTAAGTCCTTTTTTTGTTTTATTCCCTTGGCCTTAACCCATTTGTACCTGCATACAAATTGTTGTGGATAATAGGAATAAAAACCGTTTTAAATTTGTCTAGACCCGACTAAGTAAACCATGGATTCCAATCCATTCATCACTAAGTTTGTATTGTAAAATTGAAAATTAATTTCTTTTTATCGACTCATTTTCAATGTATATTTAAATACTGAAGATATAATATATTTTAGGTACGTAAAACTTAGGCATAAAAGCTATATTATTATTGGCTAAATTACAAATAACATCTTCAAACTTTAATTGAAATTTAATTTAGTCTTCTAACTTTACTTTCGTTCAATTTAGTTTTCTAAATTTTCATATTATTCAATTTAAGTCCACTACTCAGTCTTCATTAAAAATGTGCTATTAATTACCCCTAAAGTGATGAGGTTTAAATTTTTTTTTTTAAAAAAAAAAAAATTTAGAATGATTTTCTTTATATCAAACCACCAAAGCTCATTTTTCTAATATTGTTTGGAAAAAAAGAAAGGAAATAAAGAAAAAAAAAATGAAAATCATTTTCTTTACGTTAGGTTTGCTATAGATACTGAAACTTGATAAAAAAATATAATAACAATTTTAGAGAACTAAGAAAAGGTGGGAAAAACCCAAGGGATTGGCAAAGTGATTTCTAAAGCCTCATAATATCCTTGAGATATTGGGTTCAAAAACTCTTGCCAGAATCTTAGGGATACCTTTGTTGGAAAACTTAGACCCCGGTTAATAGAATTAACAAATTTTAAACCCAAGTTGTTAATTATATCTATTATGAATAATTCTTATTGAAACAAACAAACATCAATATCATGCACAACGGAATAGTAAATAAGACAAGATATAATGACCTACGAAAACCAATGAAACAAACCAGTTTCACAATAAAAACCCTGATGGAAAACCTACCCAAAAAAAAAATCCACTATAATAAAAAGAAGTTTTAGATTTAGTACAAAACTTTTGTCCCTAAACTCTACAATCTAGTAGATGAACTTATAGCAGAAACCTTCTATCGCTTCAGAACCTCTGAACTTTTCAAAATATGAATGCTCCACCCACAATCACAACTAGAACCTCCAATTGACTTCAAGAACCTCTTGAAGATTTTCCTCATAGTACCAAGTCTGTGGTGGTTGTTATGACTTTAGCTTCTTCACCAATGGAATCTTCAGATCTACATTGAAACTCTTTAATTTGGTAAAATAGAGAAAACTTGATTACAAAACCCTAGATGCATAAACGAAGTATTTCTCTTTTGAAAAAACCTTCTAATAGATGGCTTATGATGTCCTTTAAATATCGGTTCAAAATATCGGTTCAAACGGATCTCAATTCGGGCTTCAAATGAATAAGTTATGGGCTTTTTCGCGTTGCTGATTTTTGCTGATCCACGAAACTTGATCTATCGAGATGCTATCGAGAACAAAATCTCGATCTATCAAGTTGCTATTGAGGAGACAATAAGTTTTAGCTTCTATTGAGAGGTATCAAGACTTCTATCAAGGTACATGCTGAAAAAGTGTTGAAAATGTGTTTTTCTTGAACTTTTCTTAAGCAAACTGTGTCTTCAATTTGGTCTTCAATTTCTACTTTAAGACATATCAAAACTCAATAAAACACACATAATTTGGCATAATTGACAATACCAAAACACATGAACCTAATAATCTCCCCCTTTGTCAATCCATGACAAAACCTCAAATACAAAAGTAAGCCCAATACAATAATAACCCCAATACAATGAATGAACCCATAATAAAATACACTAGCCTATCTAAAAACAACCAGTCCTGAGAAACCATAGCGCAAACTAAGATTGATTTTTTTGATTGATTTCATATCTGTTTTTTCTAAAAGCACTTAAAAAACTTGTTTTACACTCCATATGGAAAACAATGATAGATAATAAACAATTAAATTGCGTTTTGTCATAGGATATGCCAATTACATAAAAATATGAACCTAACAACCTTTATGGCGTATATTCCTCCTTGTAATATCTTGGTGTGTGTGGGACGAAGGGATTGCTTACACACAAGGAAATAGTCAAATACTCAATTGTTAGGGTCATATTTTTCGCATGTTAGCATATCTTTTGACAAAACATACTTTACTTGTATTGGGTAGTTCTAAGTGGATTCTAAAATATCATGAAGATTGCACAAAGAAACAAGTGAGAAAAGTTGAAAAAGTGAACCTTGACACAAGCTCAATACTATGCTTCTATTGAGAATTAATGAGGAATCCTGATAGCTCTCGATCTATCGAGCTTCATAGATCCATAAATTTAAAATTTTTTTTTTTGGCCCATGATGACTTGTGTAGGGTCTCGTTTTTCAGCCCAACACCACAGATGGGTGGGATCTTGGACCAGCGGGACCAATACAATGAATTTGTAGAGAGTGGGCTAAAAGGCTAGGCCTTGGTGAACGGACAGTCGTTAGTCATGGTGTTTCAAGATGATCGCACAGAGGTGAACTGAGCTTATTCAAGAAAACTTTCTCCTCAGCACGGCCTGGGTGGATCTGGTTCTTGGACTTGGTCCCCCTTCTCTCTCTCCCTTTCTCTTTTTTATTTTTATTTTTATTTTTATTTTTTTTTTATTTTCTCTCCCCCCATTTTTCATGGAGGGATTCTTACATTATATAGCCCTTCTCAGTTGATTCTGGCCTTCCATCTGTTGATCAGCCAGGTAACTACTTGAGTGCTTGTCCCATCAACCGCCTTCCCCCACCTTCTGTTAGTTGCAGTAACCGAAACCATGCTGTTCATGGGTCCTTTCCCCATTAATGTGGCCAGGACGTTTGTTGGCGCATTCAATGCAGAAGTGACAGCTTTTCCTTGAACCGCTCCTACACTGTACCCTCGTGCACATTTTACTGTACTCGCCCCTTCTTTTGGGAGCACTCTAGGGGTTGCCTTTGATGGCGTGCCGTTCTTCTCTTCTAGGTTTTGGGATGTCGAGGACAGGATCATCCTTGGCTACATTTCTAGGCCATTTGGACTTTTGTTGCATGTCCTTGGTAACGTATCTCCTCGGCGCGGGCCTTGGGCCCTAAGGTAAAGTGGGTCGGGGTCACAAATTCTCTGGCCCTACAATAGCCCTTCAAAATCCTGCTGTCCGACAACTCGGACGGAGAGGAGGGTTTTGATGACATCAGGCCTCTGTCATAGCTTGTCAATCCTTGTCATCTATCAGTACCAGAGCCTCTTCGTCTGCCCGAGACACATTCTTGGTGCCTTAGTATGCGAAGCGCGTCTTCATTAAATGCGGCCGACTCTGTGCTCCCCACGTTCAATGATGCGATGGTAATCTAATGGTAGAGATTTTCTTACCTTTATAGGCGGGAAAATTCGCACAGTTACTTTTGCTGGGAGGTATAAATAATTTTTAGAATTGATTTATCTCTTCACTTTCGCACTTAAGAGTTCTGGCGCACATATCCTGGGTTCGGTCAAACTTCCTTCCAAACTCAAGTCTCTCTCCAGCATAAAAAGCCCATTCGAGGAACTTTTCCTCCTTTCTGTAAGTTTTCTGCTCTCACTAACTCGTGCTTTCTCTCTTCTGGATTTATTTTTCTCTTGTTCCTCTCTTTCTCCGGTCATCCCCTGAGTTTGTTTAGCAGTTCCTAGAGATGGGTAAATTAAAAAAGTTGGTTGAGACCAAAGAGGCGATATAAAAGTTCATCGCCGACTATAGGATACCTCCCAATGTGAGTTTGAGGTATTGCAAGGAGGGGGAGTGGCATCTTAAGAGAAGAACGGGCGAGGTGGTGATTCCCCTTCTCGACTTTATAGAAAGGGGTGTGAGAATCCCCATGGGGCCGGTAATGAGGGGTTGCCTTAGGCATTTCCGATTAGCTCCCACCCAGTGCGCTGCTAATGTGTTTAGGATCCTGGGCTGTTTAGACACCTTAAACGAAAAAATAGGGCTAAGACTGACCCATCATGATGCAAACTGGTGCTACAACTTCCAACATTTGAGGGGCAAATCCTATTACATGAAGACGAGAGACGATAGGGTTCGGCTAATCTAGTGCCTCCCCGAGTCCAGTAAAGGATTGAACAAAGACTTTCTCATTGTATCTGGGGAGTGGCACGATGGCCTTCCTTGCCCAACTGTAGAGGGAGAACTAGGTGGGGTGTAGAGAGTAGGAGGGGGCTAATCTTTTATGCCGTCTTAATTTGTATGGTTCGGTTACTAACTGTGAACATGCCTTCTTTTTGCAGATTCACACGCCTTTCATCGATACTTTCATCTGACCAACCGGGCGGATTTGGAAACCGTTCTCAAAGTGGTGATTTTTGTAAACGAAGAGGATAACCAAGTTAGAGCCGCTCACAAAATCTTGGGGTACGATCCTATCCAGAAATCATTTGTCGCCCCAAAGTATGTGATCAGAGTTAACGATCCTCAGTTTCAGAGAATCACTGTAACCGAGCACGGGTTTTTGATCTTTGAAGGATCTCCTGTTCCGGAGGGTATCCTATCGGTAGGCTCTTCTTCGTCCCACCAAGCAGTGGAGGACGAGGGTGATTTGGGTTTATCCGAGGAGGAGTTTGGTGCATTTGACCAAGTTGATCCATCCGAGGATTCTTCCGGTGAACTGGGTGACCCTAACTTGTCCGAGGCGGAATTGTTATCAGTGGGAACATCTTCTTGGGCGAAGATGGGTCTTAAGAGGAAGCCCTCGACAAGCTTGCTCGACCTCATTGAGGGCCAGCCGGGGAAGGGTGCACAGGGAAGGTTGCAATCCAGTGTTTCAACTCCCCTACCACAGCCCCAGCTTGTCCAGACTAGGTCTTCTCCTTCCCGGTCGCAGTCACAATCTCCCCGACCCAAACTTCCTGTCCTTCCCTAATCAACTCTGCCTCCTTGGCCTAAACCCACCAACTCAAAGAGAAAGAGGAGTTCCAAGGGTAAGGAGCCAATGGACGGGGGGAAATTTCGCTTCTTTCGAGAGGAGGATGAAGCCTCGCGAGCTCAAAAATAGTTAAAGATCGGGCATCAAGGCCAGGGGAAAGGGACCGATGCCTAATCCGTGCCGAATGCTTGGCTTCCTGCCCTAATGCTCCACTGATGGAAGATGCATCCATGAGGAGCTTTCGAGTCTGCGAAGGCACCTATGTGGCCGATGCGTTAGAGAGGACCCTGCTGCTCCCCACTGACATGAACGAGTTGAAGATTATCAGGATGCAAGAGGTTTTCCTCAGCATGAAGAGGCATCTAGGTATGGTAAGGCTTCTAATTCCTATGACTCCGTTGACTTTTGCTCACAGATTTTCATTCATAATGTGTTTGTTTCAATTGGCAGGCCGTCCAAGCCACCTATAGGCTGGAGGATGAGGCTAAGGGGCAGAGCAAGTCTGTAGAACTTGAGTGTAATAAACGTATAGAGGCTGTGTGAACCTTTAAAAATTTCAAGGCTGATCTCGCGAAGGCAAAGAAGGACTTAAAGGAGATGACCAAGGCCAGGGATAGTGCTGAGGCAGGCCTGGACGGTGCCTAAAAATAGGCCGAGGACCAGACGAGGCACATGCTTGCTGCCGATGAGCAATTGGAGATCGCCAAGAAGCAGATCGGTGACTTAAAGAAGAAACTGACCGAGGCAGAGAGGGCTAAGGGCGTCGCAGAATGGGCCAGAGACGAAGCCATGAGGGCCAAGACAGAGGCTGAGTTTGCTAAGACGAAGGCCGAGACCTTTAAGGACAAGGCCGAGGAGGAGGCTTATGATGCGGAGGTTGCTGATACCCAGGCCATCCTTAAAGCTCAAATCCTTGGTATATGCAGGCTATATTGCTCCCAGGTTTGGAATGAAGCCCTCAAACGTGCTGGGGTGGAGGTTTCGTCCGACCTATTGAAGGCGGAGAAGGTGTACTATCCTCCCGCCATCCGTGAGACCGCCTCCACCAGCTTCGAGGTTGTGAGTGCTCCACAGGAGACTGAGGCTACTCAGCCGGAAGCTGCTTAGTTCGTTCTCACTCCTAACGAGCCGACTAAGGGAGGAGAGCTTCATGGGGCGACAGAAACACCTGGAGGTCTGAATCTTGAGGTGCCTCAAGAGGCTGCCAAGTCCACAGTCAGTGCTCAGGTCTCTGATGCTGAGGAGCCGGCCCTCCTGGTTCAGCCTTTTCAGGCCATTCCCTTTGCTGATATCTCCGAGGGCCTTGAGGCTAACCCTGCTCAGCCCCCCAGGAAGGGGACGTCTCCCAGGGTCTTGAGGCTAATCCTACTTAGCCTCCCCAGGAAGTGGCCAAAACAAAATTGAAGAAGTAGGAGCCATTGCCAACTTTTGTATTTGTTTTCAGTTTAGTTATTAATTAGTTTCCCTTTTGTTTTGAGGACCTTGAAATTTGCTTGTAATTAAACTCTTTGACCATATGTATGAAATTCCTTTCTTCCTTTTTCCTTTAAATTATACGTTCGTTGCCTTTGCCAATATTTATTATTATTGCGAATCTCATGGTTTTGAATTAGTTATCTTAACATGTATGAATGGTTGTACATATGATATATTTGGAATTACATCCTAGAATTCTAACTTACCCGTTTCCATGGGACGTTGAGTTTTCGTTTACACATACTTCTAGGGAGCTAAATGCATCATCTGAGGTGCCGAGCGTGTTCTTAGGCCATGTCTGGTACTTAGATTTTCTCGGAGTATCTAGTTTTCCCTATAGGTTTGAGTCCGAGGACCATGCAAGACCTTGGTTCTGTCTAGCACTTAGATTTTCTTGGAGTATCTAGTTTCCCCATAGGTTTGAGTCCGAGGACCATGCAAGACCTTGGTTTTGTCTAGCATTTAGATTTTCTTGGAGTGTCTAGTTTCCCCATAGGCTTGAGTCCAAGGACCATGCAAGACCTTGGTTCTGTCCAACACTCATATTTTCTAGTGACTAGTTTTCCCATAGGTTTGAGTCCGAGAACCATGCAAGACCTTGGTTCTGTCTAGCACTTTCTTTTTGAAGTAACTGGTTTCCCCATAAGTTTGAGTCCGAGGACCATGCAAGATCTTGGTTCTGTCCAACGCTTATATTTTCTAGTGACTAGTTTTCCTATAAGTTTGACTCTGAGGACCATGCAAGACCTTAGTTCTGTCTAGCACTTTCTTTTTGAAGTAGCTGGTTTCTCCATAGGTTTGAGTCCGAAGACCATACAATACTTTGGTTCTGTCCAACACTTATGGGAGTTCGGTGAATCGGGCTACCAGACTCGCGAAGATTAGCCCCTTGACAAATGTGCGGGGCATAGACTTGATGTTAGAAGCCCTTAGAATTGCCCGTGCCACTGGCACTTCGAAGTGTAGCCCTGGGTGAGAGCTGAGTTAGGGCAACAACCGCATGTTGTTGGAAATGATGGAGAGGCTCTCGCATAGCTTACACTACTACCAAAATTATTTCTTTCGAGGGACCCTTGTTAACAGGGGCTTGATCCTACCATGACTAACCGCCGTTTGTGCCAACACACAAACCTTCCCCACAGACGGCGCCAATTGTAGGGTCTCGTTTTTCAGCCCCACACCACACGATGGGTGGGATCTTGGATCTGCGGGCCCAATACAATGAATTTGTAGAGAGTGGGCTAAAAGGCTAAGCCTTGGTGAACGGACAGTCGTTAGTCATGATGTTTCAAGATGATCGTACAGAGGTGAACTGAGCTTATCCAAGAAAACTTTCTCCTCGGCACGGCCTGGGTGGTTCCGATTCTTGGACCTTGTCCCCCTTCTTTCTCTCCCTTTCTTTTTCTTCTTTGTTTTTTTTCTCTCCCCCCTTTTTTCATGGAGGGATTCTTACATTATATAGCCATTCTCAGTTGATCCTGGCCTTCCATCTATTGATCAGTCAGGTAACTACTTGAGTGCTTGTCCCATCAACCGCCTTCCCCCACCTTCTTTTAGTTGCAGTAACCGAAGCCATGCTGTTCATGGGTCCTTTCCCCATTAATGCGGCCAGGACGTTTGTTGGCTCATTCAATGTGGAAGTGATAGCTTTTCCTTGAACCGCTCCTACACTGTACCCCCATGCATGTTCTACTGTACTCGCCCCTTTTTCTGGGAGCGCTCTGGGGGCTGCCTTTGATGGCATGCCGTTCTTCCCTTCTAGGTTTTGGGATGCCGAGGACATGATCATCCTCGGCTACATTTTTAGGCCATTTGGACTTTCATTGTATGTCCTCGGCAACGTATTTCCTCGGCGCGGGCCTTGGGCCCTAATGTAAAGTGGGCCGGGGTCACAAATTCTCTGGCCCCACAACTTGGATTTCTAAGGTTTCGTTCACTAAACTTCCAGGGGATATAATAGCTTTATTGAGGTAAGATTTCTTGTATTTGTAATCTCTTGATTTTGATTAGTCATTCTTGAGAGTAATGACCTGAAAATCACCTAGTGAGATTTTGGCCTTGTGAGAGGTTTTGCCCATTAGTCAACAAATCACCGTGTTGAATTTACTTTCTGCTGCACTTTAGATTATTTGGTAATTTGTTCGTGTCTCCTTGATTTGCAAATAATTTGACCTAATTAATTAAATTGGATAATTGAATTAATTAACAGAGGTAAATCTATAACCCAACATTAATAATAATATAAAAAACATGCACACAATAAACGATGGGTGTAGATGAGTCATTTCCCATCTATCCCCATTTTCTCTCCAAATTGGGTAGATTATTTTAGTGGGTCTAGAGAGAAAAAACTTGAAACCCACCAAAATTTTATCTATTTTCCGGCCCCAACCAAATAAACAATCACCCAATGTCCATCCTATTTTTCCTGTCCCTCTTTTCCATCATCCTTCAAATTTTTACAACTAAACTTAATTTTATTGCTCAAGCCCACTACTATCAATTAAACATATAATAAAAAGTCACTATTATCAAATTTAAATAATTAATCTAAAATAAAAATTTTCTTAAAAAAATCTAAAATAAAATAAGATAATTTAAATGCTAGCTAGAAAGCACTCACACTATACTATGTGTATGTTTGGATAGCACGTTTAAGTGTTGCGTCTTCTTTTTTTTTTTTTTTTTTTTTTTTTTTTCAGCCGCAACTGTTGACCGGTCTTTTGTGAACAGTGCATAAATGCACTGTTCACAGGACCCACAAACTCTACTTTTTATCAACTTTTTCATTAAAAATGGGTCCCACGGTACTATTTACACATTTAAAAATTATTTTGCTACAGTGTTTTTAGTTTTCAGTTTTAGCAAAATAAGTTCTATCCAAACAGACACTATAGCACTGCATAATCTGGTATAGTAGAGCCTAGTGATATATACTATCAATTTAAACAATGAAGTTTTATAAAGTGATTTACTATAAGAATCAAAACGTCATACTCGATGTCTCAAACACACTCACAAATGTGCACTCGTGGGCACACACATGCTACACACCAAGATTTTTTATCGATGCAGTGGAGGCAAGATCAGCACTATAACCCAACATTAATAATAATATAAAAAAATGCACACAATAAACGATGGGTGTAGATGAGTCATTTCCCATCTATCCCCATTTTCTCTCCAAATTGGGTAGATTATTTTAGTGGGTCTCGAGAGAAAAAACTTGAAACCACCAAAATCTTATCTATTTTCCGACCCCAACCAAATAAACAATCTCCCAATGTCCATCCTATTTTTCCTCTCCCTCTTTTCCATCATCCTTCAAATCATACCAACTAAACTTAATTTTATTGCTCAAGCCCACTACTATCAATTAAACATATAATAAAAAGTCACTATTATCAAATTTAAATAATTAATCTAAAATAAAAATTTTCTTAAGAAAAAATCTAAAATAAAATAAGATAATTTAAATGCTAGCTGGAAAGCACTCACACTATACTATAGCACTGCATAATCTGGTATAATAGAGCCTAGTGATATATACTATCAATTTAAACAATGAAGTTTTATAAAGTGATTTACTATAAGAATCAAAACGTCATACTCGATGTCTCAAACACACTCACAAATGTGCACTTGTGGGCGCACACATGCTACACACCAAGGTTTTTTATCGATGCGGTGGAGGTAAGATCAGCATTATGGCAGCGGTGTCAATATCGAGTGGATGCTGGTTTCACCATTGGAAGATGGAGCTTGACTGGCGACAACTTGTTGTGGGCCGTTTAGTCGGCGACGTAAGGAATTTTTTTTGTAGTTCAAATTTTATATTACGGGAAAGTATCAAAGATAAATCCTAGTCATATCAAACAATTTTATTTTTTAAAGCAAAAAAGAAAAGAAAAAGAAAACAGTTGGGACAACCAAGCAGGTGTGTCGTAGAGGTATCCGTACCAAATATGGGTACATCGCCCAAATCCACGTATCTGTGTAGATGGGTCTTTGTGGGTGCAATGGGGAGTACACCTTGGCTGAGTGGATCAAGGAAGAGAAGAAATAGAGTCGTCACCTAAATTGAGTTTAAGAACCATAAATATAGTGCCTTTACGAGGAAGAACTGATCTTTACTAGATTACGTGTCTGAAGTTTAGGTGTAGGGATGGGAAGGTGTTAGGCACCCAATCCCACCTGACCCATAAGCCGGCCTCCACTCATTGTATTCCAAATCTTAATCCCAGCAAAAGGTCTTCTAATATGTTATTCTAAACTCACACACACTAACATATATCTAATATCCAAACATAGCATATATCTCACACTCACCCATAGCATAAAATCATACTATTCATCTAGCAATATATATGCAAGGGCAGCAAGTAAATCATAATACAGTAGCATCATCAACAAGGCATTAACATCAAGTACATTTATCATGTTCATCAATCAAGAAAGTTCACCATGTTCGTCAACTAAATTAAATGCATGTTCATGTAATTATGCATGACTTACCTCATTTATCTCATAGCACCATGCACCTATGTATCAATGTATGTCCATGTTCATATGAATGTTCATGTGACTCAACCATGATATAAACCCATATTATCAATTCAACAATCAAAGCATGTGAAACATGTTATTCTACTAATCCTAAACCTAAACATGTGAAAACTAGACTTGACGAGACCTAAACATGTGATTAAAATTAATCAAAACAAACAAAAAACAAAAATCCTAAAATAAAGTTAACTAGCTTAGTGTGTGAGCCCAGACGAGAGAGAGAGAGAGAGAGAGTTTAAAAAGAAAACAAGAGTGAGTTAGGGTCCATTTGGTAATATTGTTTTAGTAACGTTATTTATATTTTCTGGAAACACGTGTGGGTGAAAAAGTATGTGAAAATACGTGTAATGTTGTTTAAAAACTAAAAACTGTTGTTTAAGTGCACGTACTAAACACCTCCTTGGAGTTTAGAGAAATTATGAATTGCTACTATAGAAGTTTTTTTTAAGGGTATTTATTTTTGTTATTGTTTGGGCTAATTTCTTATTTGGTTGATCACGCTAATTTAGTTATTTAAACATGGTAAGAATTTTGTTTGGGGCCAAGATGAATTTTTTTGTATTCAAATTCAAAACCATCATAAAATATATAAAATATTAAAGTTATTTTTAAAAAAAAATTCTTGGGGTGCCATGGCACCCCTTGATCTTTAGGTAGTTCTATTCCAACTAAGAAGGGCGTTGAAGGGTTATCAACAAGCTCATTATTGAAAGAATAATGTCACAGACACAACATTTTTGGAATTCCCACTGGACTGGCTATTTCTGTATAAACTAAATTTTGAATATGCTAAATAAATTTGCACCAAACATACCTACATATCCTAAGAGATATTTAATATTTTAAAAACTCATAAATATATAACATAATCATTATATTCTATATTAAGGGTTTTTATTACATGAATAAACGGTTTTCTGATTTTTTCTTTTTCTAAAGTTAAAATTCACAAATAAATGAAAGAAATAATTTAACTATTAGATACAGACTAATTTATTTCCAAATTCTATTGTTTGTATACAAATTTTCATAATGTATGAATAAATCAACTTTGACATTCAACTTTTTAGGGGAGGGCAGTTGACGGCCCTTAAACTTCGAGTCCGGTCATGATTGCTGCCATGCTCATCACATAGGCAAAGAACATAAAGTAAATGCAACAATAAGTTAAAGGCCCTAGAGAGCGGTTAATTGGTCCGCTCATTTTTTTGGGCTTCTTGTTAGGAGATGTCTTCGACATTGAATTCATAAAGTGGATCATCATTACTGCAGCTGAGGCAATAAAGGAGATTGAATCAAACGCCAGAAAAATTTTAAAGAATATGTTCTTTTGTAAAATTGCCGTGCCCGTTTGGCCGTTGTATCCGCCTGGCACTTGCAAAGCTGCTGCAAATGTGACAGTTGTAATGATCGTTATTGACGTTAAACTGAATTTCGAAATATCCTGGTCATCTGATGCGCCTTCTGCCTCCTTTCCTTTGGAAATGTTCTGGTCATCTGATGCGCCTTCGATCTTGATAATCCGCTCTTCTTTCGAAGTCTGGACGCCATCCACTTGTTTCAAATTGCAGATTCTCATAATTAGTACCTGCAAGCGATTTAGACGAAAATGTCACTAACTAATCACTACAAAACGTGAAATTCTTGATTTCAGAAGCTAGAGTGGCCTTCTACATAAGAAGTTTTTAATTGGTATAACTTATAAAGAGTTTGGAGTTGCATGTGCACAAATGCCGTAGGGACACTGCAAATAATCACAGCTTGATACACCGACTAGAGTACGGAGTACTGGGCAAAAACTTTACCCACAATATATATACTTTAATCTATAGGGTCCGGTTAATGTGTGACCTAAGGGCACACATTAAGTTTTCTATTTTTGAAAACATTTTCTCAGAACTTGAAAAAGCTGTCGTTACTTTTTCAATTCTCAAGAAATTTTTTTTCAAAAATGGAAATTAATGTGTGCCGGCACACATTAGTAAAATCCTAATCTATATATATTCACTATGCATAATTTTTGGAGGTATTACCTTTTCTAACCGCAAAAGCTGGTTATCTAATTGAACAATGTCAGCAGTCATCATCCCTTCCTCGTTCATAGCCAACTTGTCCACTCTCCTGTCATGTGCAAGCATCGCTAATATTGTATAATGCCTATTGATTGTAGCTAGATGAAAAGCCGTGTTTCCATCTTTATCTTTCTCATTTATGAGATCCCCAAAAGCTAATTCCTTGAGTAATATATTCACCGCAATTATGCTTCCGCTTTCCACGGCAAGATGAAGAGCCGTCCTACTTTTCTTGTCCAACAATTCACAAGCATATGGACATCTTTTAATGATTGCTCTCATTACGCCTCCATTTCCTTTCTTAGCCGAACTGTGAAGAGCAGACATGCCTTCTTTGTCAGTTTTGTATGCAACGGAGTCATTCTTTTGCAAAAATAGTTCGACAACGTCTACATTGCCAATATGTGCAGCATAATGAAGAGGAATTCTGCCAGAGTCATCCGTTTCCAGAATTGCATGTGGAAATTTTTCCAACATCTTGTGCACAAAATCTACAAGGAGAGAGAATCATGTTGCTTTGAGTTATCCGAAAGTGTGGTGCACATTGCATTTATCAAAGTAATATAATCTATTATTTTATCAAAATTATACAACAACTTCACTTATAAATAAAATTATCCGAAAATCTTAATCTACCCAAGTAAAGACATATTCAATACATAAATTAATAATTAAATATTAGCTATTCAAAGACTGAGTTCATGTAGAAAATCAAATTCCATTCTATAGGCATAAAATTTAACCAAAAAGAGAGAATTTTTATATAAAAAAATGTTTTAATTTACATTGAGTAAGACAATGCATTGTATAGGAAATTTGAGATCTACTTTCAAAGTTTGATTTTGGAGCTAAGAGAGATTTTTTTAGTTTCTAACTCCATAGGTAATTAAGTAGCTAATGTTGACAATATACTGTGTGAAGTATTAATTGGTTTACAAAAACTAAAACATTGATTTATTATGGGAAATTGATTACCAATGATAATTCGATGCTCACGTAAGGTTTTGTTGTTGTTGTTGTTGTTGTTGTTGTTGTTGTTGTTGTTGCTGAACCAATTGACGTTTAACTTGGGTTGGATTTCTAATTGGCCCACAAATTTATGGACCTTATTGTGATGGAGGAGAGAACACAACTAGAGATGGCCAAACTAAGCAAGTATGCGAGAACCCAACTCAACCCTATTCGAATAGGATGAGTTTTATCCACTCCGTTCGGATATCAGGGGAGTGGGGCGAGTTTTCCTCTATACCAGATTTTGAAAAGTTGGGTTCGGGTACTTCCCAAACCCAACCCTTAATAAGGAACAATTTTTTATTTTTTTGTAAAGTAATTTTTCATGAGTTATCAGGGGAGCGGGGCGGGTTTTCCTCCATACCCAATTTTTTCTTTTGTTATAAGAGTTATTCTTTAGGGTATGTTTGGTACACTGAATGTGGATTACAATAGGAATGGTAATCTTTATTACCGGGAATAAAATATGTTGTAATTGAATAACTAAACCTATTCATTAGTTCGATTGTGAGTTGTAACATTAAAATAAAATTTATGATCTATTTTAGGAAATATCTCATTCATACAATTATATTTCCTAGAAAATAATATATTTTAAATTTTAGAGAGATGAGTTATTTTTTTATGATTTTTTATTTCCATAATTGTTAGGTGGATATGGAAAGTTTATTTATTTGGAAATATATTAATGTTAGAAATTATTACATCTACTAAGGAATAGCTATTACAACCCTTTTAGAAAGGAATAGTTATTCCTCATTTAAAAGAATAGCTATTCATAAGAAATGATCATTCCCTGTAAGAAAAACATAACCAAACTATTGAATAGCTAAATCATAGGAATAACTATTACATTACAGTGACTATTATAGTCTACCAAACATGCCCTTATTTGTAAAATCAAATCCCTCTTATCATGAGTCTAATCTTCACTTGGATGGAAAGTATTGTTGTCATTATGATACGTGAGCAAGCAAAAGTATAGGAGGAGAAGTTAGCTGCAATTTGTGCTCCATCAATAATTCAATTTAAGTTGAATTTTGAATGGTTCTGGAGAAGAGAGATGGGTAAACTTGGCCATGGAAACTGTTTGGCCTACCTCTTATTTAGTGATGATTAACGGTGAGACGAGAGGTTTAATTAGTCCGTCCTGAGGGATAAAACAAAGTGCTCCACTATCACCTTATTTATTCCTTATTTGAGCAGAAGGCCTTTCTGCAATGTTAGGGAAGGCAAAGGAACTCAAAAAATTACAAAGGTATTTCATCTAGTAGGGATGGAGTTCGTATTTTCCATTTTTTATTTGCAGATGATAGTCTATTGTTTTGCTAGCCAACTATTGAGGAGTGCCAAAACTTAACATTTTAGGGGTCTATGAGGCTTGCTTCAGGCCAAGCAATTAATAAAGAAAAAACATATTTATTCTTCAGTTAAACGCATGGGTATATATTAGGGGGGACTATCCAAAATATGCTAGGGACTTAAGTCAAGATTGATTGTGAGAAGTAGCTTAGTTTACTAATGTTTATGGGTAGATCTAAAGTAAATACTTTCAAAGGTCTATAGGAAAAAATAGTCAAGAGAGTATCGGGCTAGAAGGAGAAGTTTATAACTTTATATCCAAGGTGGGATGAAATATCTTGATTACAAATACTGCACATGCAATTCTTACCTATACTATGGGTATCTTCAAAATCCCTAAGAACTTTTGTGACAACATAACTCCATGCTTGCTATGTATTGGTGGAGCCAGACTTATGAAAAGAAGATTCGTTGGGTAAATTGGAGCAAACTCTATACCCAAAAAATAAAGGAGGAACGAACTAGAGATTGATCCATAATACAAACTACTTATTTTACAGGGTGTATAAAACAAGGGGATTTTTTTTTTTTTTTTTTTCCCTAAATAACACTAAAATTCAAACAATTTAGTTAGCACATTTTCAAAATTATTTAGCAAACTAACATCTCGAGCACAAGGGGCTTGATTTTGATGTGCTAAATCGAGTATAATAAACTCGAGTTCTATGCGCAGAACTTGAGCTTTACAAACTCGTGTAGAAGGAAGAAACCCAGACTGAACAAAGAAGAAACACAAACTAGAAGAAACACGAAGAAGAAAACCAAACAAGAAACACTAAGAAACAACAAACCACGAAGAAGGAACAAACCGAAGAGATCAAACGCAAACAAGAACCACAAAGAAGGAAAACCCAACAAACCTAGATCTCCCTAACCCAAACTATTCAGCTCAGATTGAACCCAAGCAGTGATGGCGAAGGTTCCAGGAGGCGGTGACAGAGAACATCTAGGTGAATGAAGAAGGAACAAACTGAAGAGATCAAAACCAAATAGAAACCACAAAGAAGGTAAACCCCGCGAACCCAGATCTCCTTACCCCAAACCATTCAGCTCAGACTGAACCCAAGCAGTGACGACGAAGGTTCCAGGAGGTGGCAGTAGCGGTGACGAAGCTCCAGCCGAAGGTTTTCCTCTAATTCCTTCATTTTCTTCTATGGGTCTTTGGGTATGATGATGTTTCATTGTTTTTCTTGACTGGGTCTTTGGTTTGATGATGTTTCATTGTTTCTCTCGCTAGTGCTTTAGGGGAGTCAAGTCTTAAAAACTCGAGTTCCATGGAACTCAAGTTCACCATACTCGATTTAGCACAACAAAATCAAGTCCCTTGCACTCAAAATATTAATTTGCTAAATAGTTTTGAAAATGTGCTAACTAAAGAAATTATTTGAAATTTAGTGTTATTTTGAAAAAAAATACAAAACAATTTATTATATAGATTGTTCTTTCATGGAGGCAGCTTTGGGTAATAACTCCTCCCATGTGTGGCGAAGCTTGTTGTCTACTAGGGAGGTTATCCATGAGGGCTCAATGTGGAGGGTTGGAGACGGAAGATATATTGAGCAAGGGGAAACACAAATGGCTACCACCCCTGAGGTTGTTACTGGTGTAGTCCCACCTTTCATACGGGTTAGAGATCTCCTTGATGTCTGTTAGGTTCTAAATGTTTAGAACAATTGGCAAATCGTGAACACAAACTTGTCTAGATATAGATCTTAGAGTCTATTGGTTTTATTGGACAATGCTCAATGTGATTCAAGAACATACAAGCTGCAGGAAGAAGACTTCATATTCTGTCTGGTTCGATCGATCGAAGAACAGGCTCGATCGATCGAAAGTCGTATCTGCAGAATTTTAATTAAAACCCAAACAGTAGTTCAAGCCCATTTAGGATTAGGGTTTCTAATCTACTTCTCCCAGTATATAAAGGAAACCCTAAGCACGTTTTTATGGGGCTTTTCAGAGAGAAAAGAGTGTGCCTCTTTTGTATTTAGGGTTTTGTTCCTAAAAATCTCTCTTATGTCTTCTACTGGTGCTATTCCTTGAAGAATCTCAAGATCCGGTATTGTAGAAATTGCTGCCTTCTCTTGTCATCAAAGGTGTTGATGATCTAAACCTTCAAGGGTGGTCTTAGAGTCACAAACAAGAGAGTTTGTGTTGCTAAACCTTTGAGTGGGATCTCAAAATCACAAACGGGGGTGTTTGTGTTTTGCAAAGGCCAAAGAAAGAAGGAGTCCGTGGATTCAGAGCTTGCACGTGGTCGTGTCAGTAAGTTCTATTGGTTGGTAGCAATAAGAAGTCGAGCGTGGGGGCTTGTAAGTCTTATTGTATGAACTTCGATTCTTTCTAGCGGATTTGCTTTTTACCTTGAGGATAGTTAGGTTAAATCCTCCCTAGGTTTTTTACCGGTTTGGTTTTCCTGGGTGATCATATCATTGTCTTATTTATTTTCCGCTACTATGCATGATATGATTGTTTGATTGTGATAACCAAGACTTGGAATTTGGACTAAATAACAACTTGGCTAATTAACTAGGTTAAATCAATTGTTTTAAGGGGTCTAAAAACTAACAATGTCGACACAATGCAATGGGATCAAGGAAAATTTTATGATCTTTTCGGCCCTCCAACTTGGCAAGAAATCTTGGCCATACCCTTGAATAACATGGCTTCAAGAGATTCTCTCATGTGGTAGGAAATTTTTTTTATTTCCAATAAAGACAGCATAGCAGATAGCCCTCCGACTGAAACAACAGCCAAGTGGGGAACATTCTCTAGAAAGGGTGGATGGAGCTACGTTGAAGAAAGTGTGGCCTCTTAATGTGCCTCCCAAGTCCGAAAATCAATAATTCTACAACTCTACTCAAAAGCTATGGTAACTTTTAAAAGAGGGTGGATTCCTATAAAATACTTGATTGAGGTAATTTTCTCTCAAAATTTTCTTAAGAATTTATATATAAGGAAATATGTTAATAAGGAAAATTCTTAGGTATACCTAGAGTATGAAGAAAAAGAAATGGTACTCTCTCATCTCACATTTATAGTGGACCTCACCATGAATTTAATGATTGAATCTCACCATGAATGTGAGAAGAGGGAGTACAATTCTCAGTCACTCCACAAGTATAAGTGCTTGTGGGGTCTGGGAGGTAAGGGCCAGGGTTAAAGTTTCTAGAAGGGAGTTTTACACACATATATACTTAGATTAGGTTAGAGTAGAATTTTATCTTGTATAAAAAAAAAAAAAAAAAAAGTACCTAAGAATTATTTGTTAAATAAGAATATATTACATCAATCTTCCTATTAGTTAATAATTGATTTTGTTTTTGCATGTTAACCTTCCTATAGTTTGCAAGATTATGTCAATCGTGTACTTTAAAAAAAAAAATCCTTAGCTTATTTGATCATTTGTACATATTTAGAACGTTTAATTATTTTGTTTGACACTTTAATTAGAATTGCTGATTATAGCTTAGAAATTAAAAAAAAAAAAAAAAAAAAAAAAAAAAAAAAAAAACTTGTATTTGACACTTTAATTACCAAGATGAAAAAAAAAAAAAAAAAAAAAAAGCATATAAAAGGTTTTTTTTAAAAAGGGGTGGTGTTGAAGACTTTTATAATTAAAGAGTAAAAAAAAAAAAAAAAAGCAAAAAACGAAACAAAATTCAGGTTGGGTTGGGTATGGGTATCTGTGAATAAGAAATTCGGGTGGAAATCGGGTTAGGCGATAATAGAGTTTTGAATTGGGTATCCATGAATAAATTTTTCGGGTGATTTGGGACCTTTGGGTACACCTAACCCAAACCCTGCTCAGGGCTACCTATACACAACAACCCATCTTAGTCACTACCCAAAACCATCCCCCAAAATAAGATAAGAGACATTGGCCTATAGCCAGTCTTGAAAGTTCGTATGGAATTTGGCTTTCATCCTTAAACAATCAACAAATCTTTTTTCGTTCCTAAATTATCAAATACTTTACACTTTATATTCTTCAGTCCTCTACTATAGACCTCCTATCCAATGCAGAGTAGCTAAGTAATACTCTCTAATAATTATTACGTAATAGTTTTTTCGACATGGAGCACTAAAATAAATAAATAGAAAGAAGAATTTAGTTTATCCAACGGGGACCATAAACTTTAAAATAAATTAATAATGAAAAGCTAATTAGTATCAAGATCTCTGATTGGGGTTATTTCCCACAATTTAAAAAGAGTTTCAGAAATGCCAAACTTGAAAGATCACATTATACGTACAAATCATAATAGAGAAAACAACCTCTCAAAGATACTTCAACAACAAGCATACATCTTATTCAATAGAAGATTTCATGTTGATTCTCTAAAAAAAAAAAATTCATGCTATGCAAATTTGTACATTGATAACATAGTGTTTGTTTATTTAGACCCCTTAAACCATATTGTTTAACCTAATATATTGTCCAAGTGATAACTTAGGTTTAATTATTTATATCTAGGTTAAACAATAATAAATCATATCAAGCACAGCAGTGGAAAAGTAAATAACACTACGATATGATGATCTAGGAAAACCAATGAAACAAACCGTTTCAAAGTAAAAACATGAAGAGGATTTGACCTAGCAATCCTCAAGGTAAAACAAATCCACTGTAAGAGAATCGAAATTTTTACAATCAGATTTAACCCTAAATCTATTGTTACCTCAAGTAGTAACTTACTGACACAATCATGTGCAAGTTTCAAATTCACGGACTCACTCTCCTTTTGGACTTACTGCAATTCAAGCACTCACACTTGTGACTTTGAGATCTCACTCGAAGGTTTCAAATCACATTCACTTGTTGATCTTTGTATCAGCAACTAGGTTTTACCAATGCTTGATTGTTGATCTTGCTCTAGTAAATGCTTGTGTAGTTAGAAAGTACAATACTTCTCAGATTTCACAAAGAGTAACATATAAGTCTTTCAAAGATCTCCAAAACATAGCTAGGGTTTCCCTTTTATATGTGGACAAGTTAGATTGAAATCTTAAACATTTTCGCGAGCTTGGGCCTTATTTAAAAATTCTACAGAATATGATTTCTGCGATTTTTGATCATTCAAATCTAATTTTTGATGGATCGAGCTTAGCAAATTCTACTCTTCTTTTCTACAATCAACTTAAACTTAAAGCTCAAAACATGCACCTTTGAGCAATGCCTAATACATAAACTAGACATGTTTTGTTCTCGGCTTGCCAACATATACAAAATAGAATTCTAAACACATTTAATTCGAAATCTTTAGAACCTAACACTGGATTGCTGAGCACACAAAATTCGGCATTTATGTTGTCTGTTGTACAAGTACAATCAGCACAAACTTCTTTGGCTAAATTAAGTAAAACTCATCCAAAAAAAAAAAAAAAAAGAGCAATAGAAAACATCTGGAGATATAGTTGAAGATAATTACCACTTTTTGCGAGATTAGTGACTGCAGAATGCAAGACATTCTTCCCTTTCCTTCCCCCATATCCGCAATCTGCAACGGTTTTTATGATGTGAAGAGCAATTTGGCAGAAACGTCGATCCACTGCTAGGAAGAGAGGGGATTCCCCATAAATATTTGTAAACAAAGTCAACCCTAGATCTTCCCGAATTAGCAACTCCACAATGGCGTAATGATTATATTTTATAGCCTCATGCAGTGCTGTACTCTTCTCATGATTTTGCTTCCTCAGTAGCTCCATTCTCATTTCAACTTCTTGACTGTTTGCAAACATTATTAGCAGCTTTGTCATGTCCGAATGCCCTAAGCTTGCTGCAATATGTAGTGCAGTGTTGCCTTCGCAATTTGTTTTATACAAAAGTGATGGCTTCAGATCGAGGACCCTTTTCATGATCTGTACATTTCCAAATTTTGCTGCCACATGAAGAATAGTACTGTTCCTCCCCTTTGTCCCCTGCTCGAGGTTTAAAATTTCATCTCTATTTTCATCAAAGAATCTGTCATTCGCAGAAATTGCAGCATTGAACAAAATATCATCCATTGCTACGAATTTCTTCTTGAATCTCAATCGTGACCTTGGCTTGGCAATCAGAAAAAGAATGAACCTTATAAATCATATTAAGGGTTTATATTAGGGTTTAATGTGACATGTTCACAACTTATATGTGCAACTAGGAAAAAGACAAAATAGTAAAATTTAAAATGCCTCCACTTTCATAGAAGTTAATCTTCGAATGCAAATGTTTTGTTTCATTTTTCACTCTATCTTCTATTAATCATAATTTGCATTATAATTATTTGACTTTTCTTTTAAAATAACTTAATTGAGTTTAAAATAAATAAATAAATTTAAATTCATAACAAGTTGTAATTGGGAAAATATAAAATAGAATACAAAAAACTGAACAAAGGATTTGTATAAATTATGGAGAAATTAGTATCCTTTTGCGCTAAGTAACCTTCCTGTTAACCTACATGCATGTATTGCCTCTATTAATTATGCGCATTGATTTGTGACATTTGTCAATGACTAACATATTGGATATGAAACTAAGAATCTAAGATGCATGTATCCAAAAAAAAAAAATTAAAAAAAAAAAATCTAAGATGCACGGGTGTTTGTATTAAATCACTTTTTTTCCATGGTACTCCTCAAACCTAAATTGCTCGAAGCCCATATCATATTGAGACTGCAAAGCTTTTTGGCATATTAGTATGGACGTCGGATAAATAGGGGTAGAAGAAGCCAAGCTAGGACTTTATTGTTGGAGGCTGAATAGAAGCCGTAATCATTAAGCATTTTTTTTCTTATATATATTTACTTTGAAACAAATTAATCCATATATAAAAGAAATATTTTGAGGTAAATTACAATTTATTCCATTATGATTTGACTACCATATTTAATGGAAAAACTTTCAATTGATATAGTTGATAACTTAAAGTTTATATTAATATAAAATTATTAGGATGCGGTCGAAATTAACAAAATTACTATTCTTTTTTTTTTTTTTTTGAGAAGCTTGTTATTGTTCTTTTCAAGCCTTAAAATCATATATGTTGAAGATATCAAGGTTAGGGGTCACAAGACTACTCACTGACCCTTTAATCCTAACCAATCCAACCGATCTCACCCGACCCAAAGGGTCATAGGCAATTTCAAATGTGTGGCTTGATCGCTAGTGGGTTTTATCTGCCTTAAAAAGTAGGTTAATAGTCGAGTATTGGGTTTTGGGGAAATCCAATCGAGTAACCAAACTTGAGGGAAAAGCATATTTAACCCATAAAAACTTGATGAAGAAAGAAAGAAACTGCACACAAGCGCCCTCCTCTTCTAAAAACAAAAAAACAAAAAAAAAAAAAAACAAAAAGCAGAAATATTAGGCTTAGCGGTAGACTTTCTTATGCTTAAGTGAGTAAATATAGTGTGCTTAAATTCTAGATGGGTTATAAGAGTTGAGATTAAAATTGGAAATAAGTTGTGGTAGAGCCACACATTTGTCATTTGGGCAAGATTTCTGTCATGGGGGCTTATTTGTACTTGATGCTGATTGTGAGAACATGAAATAAGTCTAGTACTTCTTTTGCTTATTTGTACTTGATTCTAATTATGAGAACATGGAATAAAGCTAGTACTTCTTTTGATTATATGGCGAAGTAGTACTTCTTTGATTATATTGTTGAGTCTTTGGGTATATGGCATGGTGGAATGAAACAAATAAGTTCAACTCCAACTTAACTAATTAAGAGTACTTAAAAGGTGAAATATGTGTAAAGGCAAAAAAACGTTAAAAACTTTCATATGGTTGAAAGGAGTCTTGGACTGTTATAAGTCACCCATAGTGGCTTATGTTGGGGGGACCACAATTTGACTCTAAAAACAGTCTCACGTGGCGTGATGTCGAATGCTATAAAAGATTTGAATGTATCTTCCTCATCACCAATTGGTTTTGAGGTGAAATGACACAGCTTATAGTCCGACAGCTTAGGAAAAAAATTTAGATTGCAACAAGCTCTTAACAATGGCATAAAAAGCTTAATAAAGCTTTGGTGTCTGATAGAATTGTTGTGAATAAACTTGATAGATGTATGAATAAAAAATAAAAACTTTTTGGTGATAGTGATGTTTTCATGTGCCTATATGTGGATGACATGCTATTTTGAGAGTTGATATAAATTACTAAAGACCTTTCATTCTTTGATATGAAAAAACCTTATACAGACAAATGTAACTTTGAATAAAAGGAAAAATAATAATAAAATTGGGAATCTTTCGTTGCACAATCTGAGCATGCTAAATTATTGGTGGTGTGATATTTTTAATAAATTGTACACATCCTAACATTGCATATGATGTTGGTAAAACCTTGTAGATATCTTGCCTATGAACATTTGAATGCTCCAACTCGTCTCTTGAGAAATATGAAAAGGCACCATGAACTTGGGTCTTACATCTACAGGGTGTCCAATAATATTAGAAGACTGTTGTGATACAAATTGCATATCAAATGATGATAAGACCCACTCCACTAGTAGCTATGTATTCACTCTAGGAAGGGAGCTATACTTTGTATGTTTTCTAAACAAACCTGTGATGCTTGATCAACTATGGAATTTGAGTTTGTTACCTTAGAAAAGGCATGTATTAAAGTTGAGAAATCTACTTGCTGAAATACTAATATCATCATATTATTGTATTTTGATTTACAAGCCTTATAATGGGAAGAAGAGGCATATGCGCCTAAGGCACAACATAGTGTGACAACTTATAAGTAATGGTGTAATTGCCATGGAGTTTGTGTGGTTAGAAAATAATTTGCAAATCCTCTTACTAAAAGGGATAACTAGACAAATAGTCTATGATACATCGAGGGGGATGGGACCTAAGCCCATTGAGTGAATCACCCATGATGACAAACTAACCTTTGTTTAAAAGCTTCAATGGGCGTTATGGAGAGATTCAAGATTGCACTATCAGTGAGAATGAGATCTCATTGTCCCTCCCTATGGTGTAGATAGTGCTCACTACCAAACTAATGAGGTTGAGTTCTATAACTTTTAATGAATTCATAGCCTTTAAGGGTGGTGTGTGATAGTACACACTTGATGAATTTAACTATGTGAGTATGGAGGTGGGGCTGCCTCCAATGAGAGTGAGAGCAAACTCTTTAGAGAAGTCATGAAAACCTAGGTAGGGTGCATGGCTGAAATGCGCCAAATTGAGAACTTGTCAAGGGATTCACAAGAAAAAGGTGTTTATATTCAGTAGTTTATGAATCTGGTTTAAGATCTTGTATCACCAAGAATTTGTAAACTCTAAAATATAAACACCAAGTGTTGATTCAAGTCCACAAGACATCAGCACTAATTCATCTTGTGACTACCCATTTCTTACTCTATAAAATAACAAAAATTTCAAAACAAGTGGGGGATTGTTGGGTATGTTTTTCAAATTTAAAAGGCAACTAATTTTATTAAATGGTGAGTAATTTCTAGTGCCACCTGGATTGCTATTGACTAAAATTAGTAGATGTGATTGGTGAGAATTAAACTCACCAACCCCACCATCAGCTTTACCCCATACCCATGGCCTTCTCTCTTTATTCACAAACAAAATCAGCCCCTCCATAATATCATCACTTTCCTTTCTTACTTTCACCTATCTTGCCTTAACCAATTCAAATCCCTAGCAAATATCCCTATAATACCAGTAGATGTTGAAGGAAATTAAAGGGATAATTATGGAGTGCTTATATCATGACAGATTCTTAAATTTGTGTTGGGTTTTGTCAACTCTTTTGATGAAAATATTCCATTGGATCTTCTATATAACCAAAAGGCCATTCCTCTTTCAAACGTGTGAGAAGTAGAAGGAAAAAAATAGAGTTCATCTAATATTTACTTTCCTCTATCTTTCTTCAATCTTTATATTGGGCATCCAATGACAAGTTTGAAGTTCTATTTGTGAGTGCACACTAACAAAGCTACTGTTGTATCCTGTAGAGCGACCGCCTGAGCCATTTGCATTGATGGAGTCATTCCAGTGGGGGCAAAATTGCTTCTTTAGGACAGCGGATTAAGTTCCATGCCTCGACTCAAATCGATAAGTTTATATCTCTCTACACTCTCATCTTATATCAGTAAATTTGTTTTGTATTTTGTTAATTAATTTGGGCAAATTTCAAACCTTATTTCCAATACGAGGGAATAACAAAATGTTATTTTTAGAACTTTTTCTCCTCTATATATACCATTCTTACTATGCAGAGTAGTATAAAAGACAATTTTGTCTTGGCTTCTTGTTGTTGAAGGATTGAAGGAGAGCATGAATGGTAGGATGATTCAATGAGCTAGGGTTTGTGTTTGGTTGGTGGAGGAATGTTCGAAAATATTTTTTTGGGTAAATGGAGAAGGGTTTCTAGGTGCTTTTTGGTGTCTTCAATGTTGATTATATACATGGTAGAGCTCAAGATCTTAGATTTCAATTAGAAAACTTTAATTTTAAAGTTATCCAACTCATATTTATCACATAAGATGATAATATAAGAGTGCAAATTAGAATAATCGAGTTAATTACTGAATTAAAATTAATATATGGACAAAGATTTCCTCTAAGACCATTAATTTGGAGAATTTAATTTCATTTAACCCCTAATTATATGGAAATTCATAAAATCATTAACATGTATTAAATAAAATTATTTATGAAATTAATTAATTAACAAGATGCATGATTCATTAAATAGGTAATTTGGCTAAAATATATATGAATGATTATTTGAATTTTCATGTAGTTTTGTAAACCAATTTGGAAATGAACTATGCCCTGTAGATAGTGGACAATGGTGTATAAGATGATTAAAGTCTAACCCAAAAAAAAAGAAAAGATAATTAAAGTGGTCACTATTGGGCAACCTTTCACACATGGGCATCTTGCTATCAAATATGTAATAGGTATCATAGCAAGAGACTCATCATTTCTTGGGCAGCAAGGTTTCAAATGACCCACAAACCAAGGAAGTCAATACCGTACTGGTGGCTGTACCGGTTTGGCCAGCAGTACGATATATTTCGGATACCGGTCAATACCGGTGTATCGTTTTGGATTTATCGCTATTTTTTACTATTTTATACAATATGCAATGTTATATTTCTGATAACTCAATATATCACTTTGGCAACTTTTTATATTTTTTGGTGGAGTTAGAGCATTAGAAGCAGTGAAGTTATATAGTTATTTTAGTTTCACCAAAACACAAAAATGCATGTTACAATAATGAAGTTATAAGTAGAATTTTCTAAAATTTTATTTTAAAAATTATAATAAGTTACTGACTCACCCAGTCAACTACTGGAAGTCCTAACTCATTAGGATATTTTTTTTTTTCATTCTTTTTTTTAGTCCACACATCTTGCTTACAGTTGTAGCCCATTAGTCTATAATTATAAGTTTTTTTTTTTTTTCACCTTCACACATTTTGCTTTGAAGTCTTGTCACTTGCTTCTTGACTGACTACTTTTCTACTTTCAAGTGAGTGTACCAAAACTAAAAAGAGATAGACACACGTTAATTGAAGAAGATGAAGGGGTTGTAGAAACAGAGGCTAGCAAAACAAAGGAAAAGAAGAAGAAATGCGTAGCAAAGACAAATACGAAGAAGAGGAGGAAAAACCGAGGTAAGAGTGAGGAGGTGGATTTCTGAGTTTTTTTTTGTTTCGCCCGATATCTATTTTTCGGCCGAAACCCGGTATTTATCCCAGTATGTCCGAAACGGCTCTGGTACAGCCGGTATTTAAACCAAAACAAAACAAGAGCATTTCTGAACCGGCCTAATCACCGGTACAGCAAATTCCGGCGGTACTGGCCAGTACGGTACGAAATTAACTTCCTTGCCACAAACACAATATTAACCCAACACAATTTTATGGAGGTTAATTTTTAGGATAAATGGGTTTGTGTCAATATGGGTCAACTCACTATGATAGATTGATAAATGGTCAATTTGGTTATATTGATAAAATTTTCATTGTTACTCTATGGTACCTACCATTTTCACTCCCCAAAAAAAAAAAAAAAAAAATGAAAACCCTTCTCAGCTTATTTTAATTTTTTTTTAGATTTTATATTCTAAAATTTGATTGAATTTTATTAGATTGAAATAAATAATTTTATTAGATTGAAATAAAATATTTGTACTTTAATTGATGTTATTGTAAATTAGAATTTGTGTATAATTTATTTGGTTATAGTTATTATAATTTGTGTTTTCAAAATATAAGATATGTTTATCATTTTTCATCATATTTTTGAAGTAGGTAATTTGTCATGTTTATGCCAACACAATACAATATATTTATAAAAAATAAAAAATGAGTTATTTATATCAACCTAATACGGCATTTATTTATCAAGCAGGTTACATGAGTCATATCATATCAACCTATTAAGTAAAAAGGTCATGTTACGGTAAAGAGGTTAATTGAGGGATTTGGATTGGCTGATATTGTAATCTACTACCCTTATCTTGACCCCCACACAAACATAACCTGCCAAACATAAACTATAACCCTTCTAACTTGCTACTTCTACTATGAAAATCATATCACAGTTTTCTGACAAAACTAGGTGGCTGATGCTGTTAGAAACTTCTATTAAACAATACTAAATATTAAAAACAGAAAATAGAAAATGAGAGCTTGTACCTGCAGAGTGGTGGGTGATATAATCAATCGCTACCTAGCTCGCCGTCACAACTTTCCTTATGATTGCTGTACTCTCTATTCTCTAAGACACACAGTTCAAAATTATGGACGTACCCGGTACCCGGCAGGTCGTTGCCATAGTTAAGTATCTGGGAAGTACAAGCAATGAATATAATAAAACAAAGAATCCAAGTTAAGGATATATATTATAAGGGAGAAATGATAAAGAAAAGAATTTAGCTAATAAAAAGTGATTCCCACTATTGTTTGTTTGGGTCTTGTACTCTTGTAATATTTCTGTGACGTAGTCCCAAAGTGATTCTCACGAACTAGCTAATTATTATTGTTATTGAGTAGATATCGTTTTAACTAAATGTGGGTTCTTAAATCCACAAAGGATTTATTAATATCCATAATGAAAAATTTCAAATCAACAATATGAAAGCAATTAAATTAATAGAATTATTATCGATAATAGACTTTAATTTTAATTTGTTTTATAGGATATTGTAATTGTGAGATCAAAGAAATTCGTACTAACTCCACTATGTTTAATTTCTTTGAGTTGAGACTCCGTGAATTTTGATAATTCACTACAAAAAACGCGACTTTAAGCTGCGTTTTTTAGCCGCGTTTTACAAAAACGCGGCTAAAAAACCAGACTTTGAGCCGCATTTATGAAAAACGCGGCTCCACCATGAGCTATAGCCGCGTTTACTAAACACGGCTATAGGCCAGCCCTGAAGCCGCGTTTTATTCTGTTGAAGCCGCGTTTTTGGGGCTAGGGCTGAAGCCGCGTTTTTAAAAACGCGGCTACATACCTGTTCGCGGAATTTTTTTTATTTTTTTTTTCAATATATCCCCAAGCGGCGTTTATTAAACGCGGCTTAAACGTGTAGTGAAGCTGCGTTTCATTAAACGCAGCTTAAACGCATACAGAGCTGCGTTTTATAAAACGCAGCTCTGGGTTTGTTATAAATTAAAAAAAAAAAAAAAAAAAAAACCCTCAGTTCAACACAACAACGAAAAAAAACCCTATATTTTCTGAAAAAACCTCTCAGCTCACTCTCTAGCTCTCGATCCCTAATCTCGCCGCCGTGCTCTGTGCCACGCAGCTCGATCGACGCCGTCTTGCTCTGACCGATATCCTTTCCTCCCAAATCTTGAAGGGATCGTCGAGAAGGTAAGGTTTCCTCCTTTTGAGTTTTTGGGTCTGTTTATATACATATTTAATTTTTTGTTATTGTTGTTGTTAATCTTATTTTAGTAGAAGTAGCTAAGGCTTTGTTGTTGTTGTTGTTGTTCTCAGAAATTAACTGTCACGCACTCTCTTCCTCTGTTCTGATCAGTAGTCAATACTAGTGCTTCTTTCTCTCTTTAAGGCAGCAAGGTTTGTCTCTCTCAACTCTTTTCTTCCTCTTTATCCTCTCTATTTCTCTATTTCTACTAAATCTGAATCATAAAGGCTTTGGGGTTTTCTGTGGGTTTCATTTTGTCTTTTTTTTGTGGGTTTGTTTGGGTTTCCTCTGATTTGTGTGTGGGTTTTTTTTTGGGATTCATTTGTGGGTTTTGTTTCATAGTATTTTCAATGATTTGTTTTGAGTTTGTCTTTATTTTCTATTTCTATTTTCGTTTGTGGTTTTGTAATGCAAATTATGTGTTTGATGAAATGCTTCTAAGAACTGATATACATAAATAGAGCATGTGAATTGTTATAAGCTTTTGGTTCATATCCTTCAAGACCCTATGTGTGTGTAAACAGTTCTTGTAGCTATTTGTTGAATTTTTTTCACTGAGGCTGTACACTGAAAAAATACACTTGAAAGATATACACTTGGTAAAGACCTTAAAAGAAATACAGTTGAAGCTATTTAGATAGCTTTGTTTTGACCATTTATAGAGCCACCAACTACAATCTCGCATCCTCACTTTCAAAATGTTGCTCCAAACATGACATTGTGGTCAATATTTTGCGTTTAACTATCTCAATTGAACAATAACACTGGAATGGGCTTCAACACAATTAACTTTTATGTGAGCTTTGTAAAATTATATTTATAAATTTTTTATTTATTTGCTTTAATCTTAAATTAACCAGCAAGTGATATGCAGCTCTGTTCTTGTGAATCCCTTACCAAAGGAGTTGGGAACTATTACTACTCTCACATACCTGTACTTGTTGTCCTTTTCTTCTCCACACACTCTTGAAAATGCATCGTTCTGCATCACATTAATTGATATTAGGTAATTGTAGTACTTCTTCAACTCTTCAATAGCACTTCTCTCTTGAGGTGGACCTCACCTTTTGACAGCAGGATGTTGATGAAACAATAATTTAAGGAAATCAAAAAATAAAAATAAATAACATACATCCCTTTAGGTGTTGGTATTGGCCATTAAATATGAATGTAGCGCCTCTATTAAATTGGCCTAATAATTAAATTGGTTTTAAAATTATAATGGTTGGTTGTTTTTTTTTTAGAAGGATTAGGATGGTTGTTGGGGAAATAAATTTGACAGAAGGAAATAATTGGTTTTAGTTGCAATGCACGGTTGATTGGTGGGCATTTTAAATTTGATTCAAAAGGAAACAAATTGAAAATATAGTAATCAATGATATAATATGGTCATGGTCATGGTCATATACAGACATGTCAAGTTCTCAATGAATTTGTGGAGGAACTTGTAGAATTTTAGGTTGTAGGAAAAGCCATAACACGGCCAAGTTAACACTTTCATTCATTTCTTGTGTTTTGCTTGAGTTGTTTGTTTGTTTGTCCAAATGGAAAGACAAGCATATGTATATTGTGAAATTTTGTAGTGTTTGGTTTAGTATAATATATTGTCATAAATGCAAAGTACAGATGCATCAAACACCATTACTTTCCATCTGTTACAACTAACTCATTAACAACCATGCCTTTCTTTTCTTCTTTTTAAATTCAATTCCATTTCCCCATATCTGGACCAATAGAAAATCATGTTTCTAACCATTTCCGTATGCTATTTATTGACCGTTGCCTAAATGATTTAGTGGTGCCATAAATTTTCTAGACTTTTGAATCTATAAGTCTATGTGCTAATGCTTCTCTTGTCCAGGTTTCACAATTTGGAAAAAAATGAAGATTTTTTCAGCTAAGGTTGAAGAGGGAAGGGAAGGCCTAGATGAGAAGCCAGCAGTTGGTCCCGTGTATTGTAATTTACTCTCCAAGAATGAGTTTCCTCCACCTGATCCCAATATTAGTACAGCTTGGGATGTTTTCAGGTATTTCTGTTCATAAATGATTTGTTTTCAGTCATAACAAAAGCCAAGGATGTGTTGCATATCACACATGATTCAACTTCTGCTATATTTCTTAGTAAATATGTTAAATTATGTGAGCCAGGCCATAAAGGTGAAAACAACTTCTGCTATATTGCTTCTCTTTTTTTTTCCTCCTAAACCACGTTTGACGGCCAGGGTTAATTTTGAAATGTGTCTTATTTTATTTTTGTTTCAGTTTCTGGTCCAAATGAAAGCATCATATTAAGATTTTATTAAAATTGAGCCAATTTGATTGACTCTCATATGTTGACCCTCTAGAATCATTGGCTTTCCTGCCTGGTTGTACATTGCTTGCTAGTACACTTTGTCATGGATTTTCTAATTCCTGATTCAGTCTTGTATTTTTCAGTAGCTAATTTCTATTCTCAAGTTTCATTTTTGAAACATTTCATCGATTTGAGGCTTTTTTTCTACATATAATTTTTGGAAATTTAATTAAATACTTAAGGGTTGTGTTGGATGCAGGGCCAGGTGCTATCAATTTTATTCTCGATCATGCAGAGGTTGATTTTGTTTTTGTCCAGGATAAAAAAGTGAAAGAAGTAAGAACTTTAAAAAAATTTGCTTTGTGATAAAATGATATGCTTAATCACATAAGCTCACATTTCAAAAGCAATGGATGTTTTGATTGGACAAATGTTCTTGTGTTTGCATCTACTAAATCCTGATTGTAAATCTGCTCAACAACTGAAAAGTAAGAATGATTAAATAACTGCAGTCTGCTCCATGTTAAGGCTTTCTACTGAGTTTGGTTGTGGTTGCAGTTATGGTGTGCTTCACTTCCTTAACAGAGGAAGAGAAGAATAAGGCAACTGAAATTAGGATAAAACCATATTCATGGAATGAGTTCTTTCATATGGTCAGTTTCCCATTGTCTTGATTGAATATTTTGTTCAATAAACTAATCTGCGTTCAATGTAAATAAACATAGAACATGTGTTTTCTTTCTCTTCAGTAGTAACTTTTCCTTAAAGAGAAAAGAGTACTTGTACATCTTCTACTAGATTAGAACTAGTATTTGCGATTCATTGTGCTCTGCTCTATATGTTTTGACGCTATTTTCTATCTTCCTGGAATTTGTCTTAGTATATCTCTAGTTGAAGATGTTAAATAAATCTATGCTATGGATCTCTCTGACAGCAATGTGAGCATTGTGTGTTTGGGCCCATCTTATATGCAAATGTAAGTGGAATTCATGCTATGTGTTGTCATGTCCCATATATCCATTTTGCATAAAAAGTGGATTCATTTTCCCCCCAAAAATTTGTAAGATATATGGGTTACTTCTCACCAAAGCTTAGGTTAACTAACTTTAAAATGTCTCATTCTCACTGACAACATATTACTGTCAATTTGCATGCTTTCTTCTGTTTTGGTTGATCTTAAGATTTTATTGTTCATCAGGGAAAAGAAACCCCGTCAGATTTGTCCACCTCAGTCTTTCCACATTTGCACAATTATGTACACAAGTGGCACGAGTGGAGATCCTAAAGGTGTTGTGTTAACACATGAGAACATTGCCTCTTTTATAAGACGGATGGATCTATTTATGGCACAATTTGAAGACAAGGTAAAAATGGTTCTTGAATAGCTGATAGGTTTTTTCTACATATCTCTTCTCTTGTTGTTTAATTAATCTCCATGACATCTTCCTAAGCTATATGAAATTCTGGTTACTCTTTTCCTTTGCATGAGTCCCAACTACATAGATAAGGACTTTTGTTGTGCAAAATCTATGTTTCATGCTGTATGTTTCTCCCCTATCAACTAAAACCATGTGATATGTTTCTCCCCTATCAACTAAAACCATGTTTCATGCTGTATGTTTGAAGTTTGGGCCTCATTTTTTTATTTCTTTCATCTGTATGGTATACATGAGAAAATAAAGAGAGAGAAGGGGGGGGGGGGGGGGGGGAATGATGTGTACACACACACACACTAATTGTTCTCATGCTTGATTGATGATGCAGTGACATAGGACAAATTGAGGAATTTGTCTTCTTGTAATTGTGGTGGATTAAAGAGTAGTAGGATTTGTGGAAATAAGATTTAGAGTTGTTGAAGAAAGGGTTATGGGGTTGTGTTAGGAAGTAGAAGGGGATTTGATAGCTGTTTGGCAGAGGAAAGTAAGAGTGGGTCTATAGCAGGGAGTTGTGTGTATAGCAGGAAGTTGAGAAAGCAGGGGAAAAAATATTTAAAAAAAAAAAAAAACCTATAGCCGCGTTTCTTAAAACGCAGCTATAGACTCTTACTCAGCTGCTTGAAGCAACCTATAGCCGCGTTGATAACCGCAGCTCAAAGCTGTCCTGGAGCCGCGTTTCTAATAAACGCGGCTATAGGTTGGGGTCTACTGCTGCGTTTCCAAAAACGCGGCTATAGGTATGGTTTTAGCCGCGGTTTCAAAAAACGCAGCTATAGGCTTTGAGCTGCGGACTTTAGGCCGCGTTTATAAACGCGGCCATAGGAAACGCGGCTAAAAGCCTATAGCCGCGTTTTTGGGGTCTTAAGCTGCGTTTTTCAAACGCAGCTTTAGACCCCTTTTTTTGTAGTGATTAACCATGGTGATTTTTTGCTTCACTGATTGGTTTTGTCTTATCAAAGTAAGTAGAACTTTAAAGACCAAGCTTTCTACTTTTCCTTCTCTAGACATTTCCTTTGGAATATTCGAAGTTTACAATTTTTATTTATTTATTATGAACTCGTGACTTTTGCTTTTATGCTTGAGGTCTAAGACACATATTGGCTTCTCCTTATTAATCTGTACATATCCTTGATACTTTGCTTATTATATTTCAAATCTTAGACTTGGAATATTCTTATACGTTACTTTAATCATTTAGTTATGCTGTGTTCTTTCTTGACTTTATATATTTAATCTTATAATATACTTGTAATTTATAGTTCGTGAATTATATTAGTAGCTCCTGCCTATGCACCAAGAAAAAAGCTGTGATGCGGATTTTGTTGTCCTTATATATTTTGTGGAAGTTCTACGTGTCCTCTGTTATCCATGGCGCCAGTGTAGGGAAATCTATGCCAATGCATGACAAGTTATTGTGGTAAAAGTTGTGGACTTTTTTTATGTCCCTCGTATTACTCTTTACAATATTTTATAGTAAATGATTAAAATGATGGATGCAAAGCATCAACGCGTAATCTTACTCTTCTGAAAACAAAAAGTATGGGAATAAGGGACATAATAAAGGGAACTATGTAGTCAGGATTTTGAAAAAGAAAAGAACAGTAAGGGATAAGATTCAATAAAGGTGCCATGAACTAAAATAATTTTAAAAAGGAAAAGAAAAATTCTTTTTTACTTAAAAAAAGGAAATAAACTATTCTTCTCTTATGAAAAAGAAAAAAAGAAAAAGAAAAAAAAAAAAAAAATCTTCTTCTGACTTTCAAAGCGTGTGTCAAGCTTCAAACTTATTTTTGTTAAGCACACTGCACATCAAGGCTAAGGGCCTTAGGACCAGTCACCAATCCTTTAAACCCCACCAACCCAACCGATGTGGTCCGACCCAATGGGACACGAACAATTTCAAACGGTTGAGTACATATTATTTATTGTTAAATGTGTACATGAGCATGTAGGCATTACAAAAATACAAACTAGCAGGCAATTTTTTTTAAGAAGAAATAGTAGGCAATTAAAGTGGGCAACCAATTGATGGGGTTCGCAAGAAATGATTCATGCAGATTGATGTATTTGCAAGGCCCACTTCTGTTTTTCACCATAAAAAAGTATTGCTAGACCCACTATGAACATCCTGTTACATTTGTCTAACAAAATTTTCTGGTTGATGTCCGTTTAAAAGTTATATGCCAAAAAAAAAAAAAAAAAAAAAAACTAGAGCTCTTGAATATATATCATTTGGTTCCACAAGCTTGCTCTGTGAATCCTCTAAGAAAACCATTTAAACAACTTTTTATTATTATATAAATACGATAGAATTTCAACTTATGACATTCGTTCTATGATGATTGCTCCATATCGTTAAATTAAGACATTAATTAATGAATTCTCTAAGAAAACCATTTAAACAACTTTTTTATTATTATTATATAAATATATATGATAGAATTTCAACTTATGACATTCATCCAATGATAATTGCTCCATATCATTAAATTAAGACATTAATTAGTTTTTGATATAAGTAGGGTTCAAACGTCAAATCTCTTATTTAACAATAATAAACTTTATTAATTGAATTAAATAAAACCCACATTTAAACAAAAATTTAGTAATAAAGAAGTAAAATCTAAAAACATATATTATATTAAGAAATTTAAACCAGGGATACGATAAATGAATTATGTACTAAAGAATATAAAATTTTAAGAAATATTCTTATTAGTTTTCTGATCAAGACCGGTACAAAGTACAAGCAAGAACATATTGTATTAAGAAATTCAAGTAAAGAATATATATACTAAAGTAATTATGTGCTAAATAATATAAAGAAGAAAATGAAAAAAAGTATGATCTACGAATATATTATATTAACGAATTCAAGTAAGGGATTTACTAAAGGAACTATGTACAAAAGATTTTCAAAAAGGAAAGAAAAATTCTTTAGTGATCTATTGAAGTAACTTACAAAGGGAGGGGGGAACAAAAGACTCTTGAAGTGTTTGTCAATTCTCAAACTTTTTTACGTTAAAGATATCAAGGTTAGGGGACATAGAACTAGTCACTAAACTTGGCCAATCCAACCAATTTGGCCCAACTCAGAGGGTCACAAAAAGTGGGTTTTATCTACCTTGAAAAGTAACTCGGTCCTAGGTCAAGCACTAGGCTTTGGGAAAATTCAATTGAGTAACATAACTTGACAATGAAACGTACTGGTTGTATATTTTTCTTTTTGAATGAAAGTTCAATTTCAAACCAAAAAAAAAAAAAAAAAAACATATTGCAAAATTTAACAACCCACACACCAAAAATAGAGTTACAATGGTGGTGCTATTGCTAAATTCTAGCAAAGTTATTAAGAGTTCAAAATTTTCATTTACATACTCCGTAGCTTTCTAGCTTTTAACACTAAAGAATACAACCCATCTGAAATTCTGAATAAAACACCCAAACTATTATAATCTCTAACAGATCAAAGATGTAATGCATTGACATTAATGTTTACTTGGCTACCATATTAGCTTTGAGTCTCAATCAGTGAGAAATGATGAAATTTAAATCAATTTGGATTGGTAGAGAAAACCCAAACCAAATTTGGACTAAAAATTTGAGTTTCCCACCTCTATGCCCATTGCCCAAGCCCAACCCCGGACATCTTAGTTTTAGTGAAGGAAACTTCGGTTCATGCATTTCATCAAACAGTTGTGCTTTTTGTTTCACACCAAATGCAGATTGCATAGAGAGCGAGAGATATGAGCAGCACTAATTGATTTATCAACAGCTCCATTTGAACCTCATTGTCCAACCTGGATAATCTCAACCCCAATTCGGGCCCATATCGAGGCATGGGCCTTGGAGTTGTTCGCTAACGCTAGGAAAGAGTTGTGCCACATGCGTCTTGGTTCAGGAAGGACCTGGTTGGGTCTATCATCTATGCCATGCAATTGGGTTTTGAAAGTTCTGTTTTCCATTGATGGTTTTATGAGGTAGAGAGAAAGGGTAGGGAGAATAAATACTGATTGTGTAGCCTTAATGTAAAAAAACATACATATTTAAACCCAAAGAAGGCAATGTAAATGCTAATGTTAACGATGTGAAAATAGTGTTATCTTTTGTGAAATTATGCAGAAGTATTAGATATAGGAAATTTTAGGATTTAGATTCTCTAAATTTTCTAAGGTACTCTATCAATAGATTTCTTTAAATCCTAACCACACTTTAATAATATAATAGTCTAGATTCTACTATGTCAGTATTCCACTAACAATATTTTTAAAATATTATAATAATGTTGCAAACAGAACAATTAAGATTATTGTTAGTGCATTATCAAAAAAAAAAATTATTATTAGTGGAATACTGACATGACAAAATCTAGACCATTAAATCATTAAATAATGGTTAAGATTTAAGAAAATCTATTTAGTAGAATACTTTAGGAAATCTAGAAAATCTGAATCCGAAATTTTATCAGTTTTTTCACACAAAATTTTGGATGAAAAGTTTGGTGCTTGTGACAAAATTTATATTAGATATCGAACAAAAGCTGTCTTCTTTCAATGCGGGACAAGTCTTAAAACACTAACGCAATTCATTCCTTTCATATCACAATCTACCATAATTGTGTATGGAACATTTCAAACCAAGAACCAATTATTACATAGATTCCAAACTGTTCTTTATTATTAAGTAAAAAGAGACAGACAAACCATAAAGGCCGATAGACCAAATTGCATTGTACTTTCATGTTTCAACCCAGATACAAGCAATTTATACATAAATTATTAAACAAACTGCCAGAGGACTCTGTAGTTTCGGTAAAAATAACACAGGTTGCAGAAATGAAGATAAGACAAGGGAAAATTAAGGTGCTACGACTACGAACCCTTAGAACTGAGGATGAAATTGATGACATGTGATTACTTACTACCTCATGGAGAGCTAGTGGGGGATCAATGTTGGAATCTTGAGCTAAGACTGAACTGAACTCAAAGGTACCACGGTAGTTTACGGGATGAGAACAGGAAAGTTTTCCTAACGATAATTGGTCTCACTAAGAAATACGAAATGGGAAAAAGAGAGGCATACACGACCTCAGGAAGCCATGAATTTTCAGTCAAGACTGATCTTGTGCCTTCTATAAAGGCAAGGACCAAACAGATGAGGGAGAATTCAGTTAATACCAAGGAGAACATTATTGGGTATGTGATACGAGTAGCTTTTGCTAAAAAAGGATACGCAAAGTTAGCAAAAATTGAGACAGCTGAAAACCCAAATGCTAACGAGTCATATATCAGAAATTTCACAAAACTGCCTTTTTCCCCTAAATTTGCCAAGCCGTCATCACCAGTTCCACCAGGAACTTGAAAGGCTGCTGCGAAAGTTACAGTTGCAATGATTGTGGCGACCACTAGATTGAAGTTGGCCAAATCCTTGATATCATCTTTTTTTTCTTCTTTGGCTTTCTTATTTTCATCTTCTTTGTCTTTCTTATCATTTTCCTCTGAAGAATTGGCTGCACCAGTTCCTTCTGCCTTAGAACTCTTCACTTTTGTAGTCTGTCTGCCAACCATTGTGTCCAAACTCCATAGAACGTTGTGTCTCTCCAAATGTGACATGATTATCCTCTGCAAGTATTTAGAGAGAAATGTCACTTCCTAATGCCTAAAATTGTAATTTTCCCATTTGAGTACATGCATGATTCTTATTTTAAGTATTTCATTTTATATTTCACTTATCATTACCATATTAATCTTTACAAAAACAATCCAGAGAAATGTCACTTTCTTTGAATAAAGAATTTGGATAGCGGTGAGTGGTGCGTTTTCAGTATTTGCTTTTTTGGTTGGGTCCCACAGCACTATTCATGACTCAGCCAAAAACACAAAAACACATATATTAATGCATTTTTGAGTCCCATGGCATTATTCACACTTTTAAAAATTATTTTATTACAGTATTTTCAATAATAAATTTCCAGTTTTCAACAAATAAATGGTATCTAAACACACCCTATCTTAAGCCTATTCTACGTTAAGATTTGCATGGCTTACCTTTTCATCTTCCATCAGTTCACTATCTGCTTGAATAATGTCGAGAATACTCTCCCCTTTATTGTTCACAGCACCCCCCATTCTTCTAACATCTGCCAGACTCATTAATAGTGCATAATGCCTATTTGCGGCAGCGATATGAAAAGGGGTGTTTCCTTCATCATCTTGCTCATTCATGAGATCACGAAAAGCGAATTTCCTATTTTGGAAAAAAACTTCAAGGGCTTTTGTATGTCCACTTTCCGCTACAAGATGAAGAGCTGTCCTATGCCTTTTGTCTAACAATTGACAAGTATATGGACATCTTTCAATGAACATTCCCATTACGTTAACATGTCCTTTCTTGGCTGAAATGTGAAGAGCACACATGCCTTCGTTGTTCTGTTTGTAAGCAAGGGAAGTATCTCTGTCCAAAAATAGTTTCACAAGTTCTTCCTCGCCAAAGTGTGCAGCATAATGAAGAGGAGTCCAGCCAAAGTCATCCTCTTCCGTAATTGCCTTTGGAAATTTGTATATAACTTTTTCCATAAAATCTGGAGAGACACAGAGAGAGACCACATAGAGTAAGATTTTTATTTATTTATTTTTACATTATTTAATTACACATTTCAACTTATCAAGAGAGTGCATTGAGTAAGATTTTTTGTTTAAAATCTCTCGAGCAGAGACAATTGTTTTGTGTGGCAAATCTATCCTGGAAAACCAAATTAAAACTTTGATAGCCAGAGAACATTGATAGTGAATCAAGTGATCAATTGTTAGAGAAAGTTATCATTGAATTTATTGAACAATCCCAATTATAAATATGGATTTTATTGTAATGTATTATAAAGAAAGCGAGTGGGAAAATATAATTGCTTGGGCTCTTGTCTTGTGAAGGACACAAGGTTGAACAACCTAATTAGTAAATTCCCTTTTTATTTTCTCCTCACAGTCATATTATGTTGAAATTTTATGTGCATATACAAATACCATGATAATAAATGCCTATGTGTAACTACTATAATTATCAAATTCATATTTAGAATTCTTAAAAGAAAAAAAAAATTAGATAAAAGAAAGAAAAATATTATTATTATATTAAGAGATCTAGTAAAGTCTAATAGTTGAATAAGAGATGTGAGGTTCAATTTTCGCTTACACCAAAAACTGATTGGTGTTTTAGTTTGATAATAAAGAGCTATCATTAGGAACAAACATCATATGTTGAAACTCTAAAAAATAAAATAAAATAAAATAAGAAGTAGTATAATTCATCTAAGGAAAAAATAAAAAGAGAGAGAGAGAAATATATAGCATCCCAAAGGGAAATGGATTACCTATTTTTGTGATATCGAGTTTACTTCTTTTGTCCAAAATTTCCTTAGGGATCTTCGTTTGATAAAAGCTATCTCTTATGGCATATAGATTATAACGCACTTCTCTTAAGAATGAGCCAACAGCTTTCCAAGTAAAATATTCTTCAGTGCGAAGTTTAAACAGATTGCCTACAAAAAATAAATGACCAGAGTAGCGGATCTTAGCCAAAAGAATATAACAACGTAACCTGAACCCAACTCATATCTTATTTCACTGTACCAAAATTTCCAAGACACATATAATCATGATGTAGTTTAGGGAAAGGTAAAGCTAGTAACAAACCCTCCTAGTCCCATAAAAAATTAGAAAAAATTTAACTCCTCCACAATAATAATCATAATATATATACACACACAATACAATTTCAACTTATAAAATCTAGACGGGATTTGAACCCAAATTTTTTATTTGACAACTACTTACCAGTATATTGAGTTAACTAAAATAACGAAGCAGTAATAATTAATATTGTAAGGGTCAATATAGATAAACATATTGGTAATTTTCTTCCACTACCCATAAGACAACACATGGTAGATTGCCTTTCTTTCAAATTATTTTTGAACCCGACTAGTCTATATTTCAGATCGTTTATGAATTGTACCTAATTATCTCTAAGAATTTTCAATAAGTTTTTAGTTTCCGTTTTTTGCTTATATTTTGGTCCCACTGGCCACTGCAAATATGCTTTATTTGTAGCTTCTTTTCTCACATGGCCCGGTATTGTTTTTGGCCAAAAAGCTGCAGTTAGGCATTGTTTTTGGTAAAAAAAAACTACTATTTGTGGTCCTACACTCGTACTATATTTTTTCTCGCATCTTTGCTTATCATGAGTTTCACTTTACTTTTTATTTATTTATTTTAAGCTACAGTACTTTTACCCTAAAAATCAATTTGCTTATGTTATATAGTTTTCAGTTTTATATTTATAATACTTCTAGTAAAAAAACTAAAAAAAGTTGTTTTCCAACTGGACACAAGTAAAACCGAATGTTCAACAGTAACAAATGCTTCTCTCTCTTTCATAATTGTAAATTGAGTTTTTTTTTTTCTTTCTCCAAAAAAAAAAAAAAAAAAAAAAAAAAAAAAAACTTATGTTTTAGACTGTTTTTTATATATATAAAAAAAGTAACTGTTATTTTTGTTTTATTTATACTTATTATTTTAGAATATAGTGAAACAAATATTCTAAAATATATAAACACTCGAATGAGCAAAATCAAAATTGATAAACTTAAACATATTAGGGGACTCACTTTTATCTATGCGAATGGCAGCAGCATGCAAGATATTCATGCCTTTACTTCCCTTGTACTCACAGCATTCTTCAATGTCTAGGATATGTGTAGCAATATCGAAAAACCCTCTATCCACGGCTATGAAGAGAGGAGATTGTCCATCCTTATTGCGTAATGAAGTCAAGCTTGGACATTTTTCAATTAGCTTCTTCACAATCTTATTGTGGCCATTTCGTACCGCACCATGCAATGCAGTTTCATTGCGTTCATTTGTAATCATCAACAGCGTCGTGAGTTGGCGTTGTGACAACAAAAAATTTGTCATGTCCTGATGCCCCAAACTAGCGGCAATATGAAGGGGAGTGTTGCCTTTTGAGTTGCGCTCGTGCAAGAGTGATGGGTCTAAATCGATAATCTTTTTTGCAATTTCCTTGTTTCCAGATTTTGCAGCAACATGAAGAATGGTGTTCTTTGTGGATGTTACCTCACGAAGAACTTCAGCCTCAACTGTGAAATCCTCACGTTCTTCAACCACAGCATTGTATAATTCTATTTTGCGTTTACAAAGTATTACTTCTATGTTGTCCTCAATATGGACTTCATGAAAGCCCTTTTCAGGATCCATTGAACAAGTTTTTCCCATGTAGTCAATACTGATCTCTCTGTGTGTAAGCAGTTCAAAGTTTAGATAATTAGAGGGGAAAAATCATTTTTCCAACTTATCTATGATATATAAACTAAAATTGCTATGCCATATGGGGGTATCTTATTATTTTATATCTTTCAAACAATCCATCTGAATCGAATTCATTATTAAATGTATAATTTAAATTTTATGAATTATACATTTAAAACGCACTTAAAAGTATTTGAGTCGCTATGAACAGCATGGGCTCAGTTAATGAGAAATAATTTGTATTTGTTAAAAGCAAAACTCAACTTTCAGGTTTATGATTTACAATTATACAATTCAAACTAAACGTAATAATACTTTTGTGAACAAGTTTCAAAGTACAAGATTTGATTAAATTGAACACACATACACAAATCAAATCACAATTGGTGTAATTTTTTGTTAATGTTACAACAACCAAAAACTTTTATCAGATTAGTTTTTAAAAATTTTACTATTGGATTATTTGTTCCTATTTATTTTAACACGAACAAAAAAGTTGGGTATCTAGGATGTTATTTTGGTATTCGATTCATAATTTTTTTTCTTTTTTTCTAAAAATAATTTTTTTGAGAAAAAAATAAAAAATATATAACCGAGAAAGTAATTTTTTTTTTCTATATATATATATAAACTTGAAATCTAAGTATTTTATAATTAAGAAAGTTTTTTATTTGTTGTTGTGGGGATCGTTCGATTAATAGGCCCATAGGATTCAGAATTGGTTCAGGGTTGTTGGGCCAGTGGCCCATCCGAGGCCGTATACCCGTCCGAGGACACCATGCTCCTCGGTAGTACGCGTCCGAGGACGATCGCGTCCGAGGACGATCAGGACGTGGTCTCGCTGCGATCAGATCTCAGAATTAGGTCATCTCAAAGGGTAGAGTAGCCGACTAAAGATGAAAGAGATAAGGCAAACAAATATCTGAAACTACAGTTGCCTCCGCATTAATGACCTCTCAACCAACTCTCTGGCCGCATTAATGTGGAGGTGATACCTGAATAGTAGGGAAGCAGCCTTACAGCTGCCCATAGGAAGTTCCAGGAGGTGCCAGATGGGACAGAAAGAAATCCTCCGGACACAACGAAATCCTCCGGACACAACCTACACGTGTGCGGCGAGGATGGAGCGCAAAGGGGAGTATATAAACTAAAAGAAGAACATGAAGAGGGGGATCGAGAAAAAAAGAAAGGAGAAGAACAGACATAAACTGGAGAGAAGAAAGTAAGAGGAGAGAGAGAGAGTTGCACTAGTGACTAAAGAAAAACGTTCATTATACCAACTTGAAAACCTTGAACGGGCTTGAGAGTAAATCTTGGAGGTAGATACCACAGTTAACCTAGTTCTTTACACCCACGCTCTACAAATCATATTGTCTGGGCCTTTTACGTACGAACCCAATACTGTTTAGGTTCGTCACAAAATCGTGTCCTTACAATTGGCGCCGTCTGTGGGGAGAGCTTGTGTTAGCTTGTACAACCTCTGATACAACGTTTCCGATGGAAGGAGTGGAACTACCTCATCCAGCAGCGGGGCTGCAACAGGATGATGTCAACTTGCACCAGGCGGAATCAAGGGGCTCTCAGCATGGTGGTCCTCGAAGGAGTCCCGAACGGAGGTTAGTCCGGGAGGGGAGTATACATACCACTCATACCACGAGGAGCCATACATGCGGGAAGAGTCTCGTTTCCCACGTGAAGCATGGTGGGGATCTGTAACGTGAGATTGCGGACTTGAAGAGAGAGTTGCGCCATGCACGACGGGAACGTTCCCCACCTCGCTTCGAATTATCATCCGGGGAGTCGGATGGAACTAGCTACAGGCGGAGGTCGAGAACTCCGCAGAGCGAGACTTTCTCCTACGAAGAGGAGCGTCGCTATAGGCGTAGGCGTAAAAGTCCAACTAGTAGGGGCTTGGGAAACGATGCCATGAACAAAGCCTTGAGTCAAATTTCCAGGTCACCCTTTACAAGAAGCATAGATGATGCTACCCATCCTCGGCGGTTCAATCAACCTACGTTCTCTCTGTATGATGGCCATTCGGATCCGGTGGAACATGTAAGCTATTACAGCCAGAAGATGGCTATTCATTCCAGGGATGATACTCTGATGTGCAAGATTTTTCGGTCGAGTTTGGGTCCAACGGCGATGAGGTGGTTCAATGGCTTAAGGGCCAATTCTGTTGGATCTTTCAAAGCACTGACCCAGGCTTTTGGTGCTCGTTTTATTACATGCAGCAGGACTCCTTTGCCGCTGGGGTCCTTGTTGACCTTGTCTATGCGAGAGGGCGAGACTCTCAAGAGCTATTCGGATAGGTATTGGGAGATGTTTAACGAAATAGGAGGGAAGCATGACGCTGTGGCTATAACCACTTTCAAAGCCGGTCTCCCAGCTGATCACGACTTGAGGAAATTCTTGACGGGTAAACCTGTTACCAGTGTGCGCCAACTGATGGACAGAATAGAGAAGTACAAAAGGATAGAGGAGGATCAACTTCAGGGGAAAGGAAAGGCCAAGATGATCCCTCAGGAGAGGAGGGATTTCAGGTCGGATCGTTATAATAACAACCGACCAAGGAGGGACTTTGTTGGCCAGTCGGCCTCGGCGGATGTCCAGGTTGTTAATGCGGTATTTCGGGAGCCTGTTCAGCAGGTTTTGGAGAAGATAAAGGACGAGCCATTTTTCAAATGGCCGAACAGGATGGCGGGAGAGCCTACAAAACGCAACCCAAGTTTGTATTGCCATTACCATCAGGACCATGGGCACACGACAGACAACTGCAGGAATTTATGGGACCATTTAGAGCAGTTGGTCCGGGAGGGGAAATTAAGGCAGCTCTTGCATCACTCCAGCGGAAGGGCGAGCCAAGCAGGTTCCGAGTTGCGTGGGGATGCTTCATCAAGGCTCCCTCGGGGTACGATCAACGTCATCTTTGCGGCCCCGGGTAGGACTGGATCTTGCCCCACCAGAGTATTGTCGGTGTCCCGATCCCCGACCGAGGATCGCTCTCAAGCATGGAAGAGAACCAAGAGGCGTGTCCCCTTGATTTTGGGTTTTTCAGATGAAGATTTGGTTGGAACCATACAACCCCATGAGGATGCCTTGGTGGTAACGCTGAGAATTAGTGGGTACGATGTCCGAAGAGTGATAGTTGATCAGGGAAGCGCAGCGGATGTGATGTATCCGGATTTATACAAGGGGCTAGGTTTGAAACAGCAGGACTTGACAACCTATAATTCCCCTCTAATCAGTTTTGAGGGAAGGTTAGTCATTCCCATGGGGCTAATCAGGCTGCCCGTGCAGTCAGGCGCGGAGGTGGTGGAGGTGGACTTTATTGTCGTAGATGTTTATTCTCCGTATACAGTTATCTTGGGCAGACCTTGGATTCACACACTTAAAGCGGTTTCATCCACCCTACATTAGAAGGTGAAGTAGCCATCCGGAGACCAAGTGCTGGAGATAGTAGGGAACCAAGCGACTGCTCGGCAATGCCAAGTAGCGACTATTCGGCATCGGCCGGAGGCTGAAACCTCGGCTACAGCCGATAATGAGTCATAGCAATTAAAGTCACCAGCATTAGGTTTAGACGTACCAACCAATGGGGTAGAGTGTGAAGATCTGGAGAAGGTGACTGTTGCTGATGATCCAGATAAATTCTTCCGGGTTGGGGCCAAGTTGCCTCTGCAAGAGAAAGCGTGTTTGCTGGAGTTCCTTTCGAGCTAATGTGGACGTCTTTGCATGGGACCCGTATGAAGCCCCAGGAGTAGACCCAAGTTTCATTTGTCATCGACTCAATGTAAATCCTGCCGTTCCCCCCAAGAGGCAAATTCCTCGGCGACCATCGAAAGAGCATGCCGAGGCAGTCCGAAGTGAAGTTGCCAAGCTAAAACAGGCTGGAACTATCAAAGAAGTCTTTTACCCCCAATGGCTGGCCAATACGGTGGTAGTGAAGAAGAAGACGGGGAAATGGCGAGTGTGTGTGGATTTCACGGATCTTAATAAGGCATGCCCCAATGACCCATTTCCTATGCCGAAGATTGACCAGCTGGTGGATGCGACCGTGGGCCACCCTAGGATGAGTTTCTTGGATGCCTTTCAAGGGTATCACCAAATACCGTTAGCCGCCGATGATCAAGAAAAGACCGCTTTCGTGACCCCGGTTGGGAACTACCATTACAAGGTGATGCCCTTCGGTCTGAAAAACGCTGGATCTACCTACCAACACATGATGACGAAAATGTTTGAGCCACAGCTGGGCAGAAGTATTGAAGTTTATATTGATGACATGGTGGTGAAAAGCAAGGTAGTGACTGAACATGTGGAGGACCTCACTAGCATCTTCGGGATACTGAGAGAACATAAGTTGCGCCTGAATGCTTCGAAGTGCTCCTTTGGTGTAGGTTCCGGGAAATTCTTGGGGTACATGGTGACCCATAGGGGAATTGAGGTGAATCCAGATCAGATTAGGGCCCTTAACGACTTGCAAGCGCCTCGAAATCCAAAGGAAGTGCAGAGGTTGACGGGGATGACTGTTGCGTTGAACCGGTTCATCTCTAGGTCGGCTGAAAGGTGTCGTCCTTTTTTCCGTCTGTTACATAAGTGGCAGGGATTCGAATGGACCGAGGAGTGCGCTGAGGCGTTCCAGCAGTTGAAAGACTATTTATCCAAACCGCCGATCATGTCTAGCCCTGAAGTGGATGAGGTGTTGTATGCCTATCTGGCGGTAGCTCCTCACGCAGTCAGTTTCGTCTTGATGCGAGAAGACAATGGCGTCCAGAGGCCAGTTTATTATGTAAGTAAATCCCTCCATGAAGCCGAGGTGAGATATCTGTCGTTAGAGAAGGCCATACTGGCAGTCGTCCATGCAACACGTAAACTTCCGCACTATTTTCAAGCTCACACTGTAGTTGTTTTGACCCAATTGCCTCTCAAATCCATACTTAGAAGTGCTGACTATACCGGCAGAATTGCCAAGTGCGGAACGATTCTGGGTGCTTTTGACATCAAATACATGCCCCGCACCTCTGTGAAGGGTCAAGTTCTCGTCGATTTGGTAGCTGAATTCGCTGAGTGCCCTGAGGAAGTTAGTAGGAATCAAGATTATATGGATGAAAAATCGGTTGGCGTGATATCCGCGCCAGGAGGGCCGGTATGAAAGGTATACGTGGATGGGGCCGCAAACCAACGGGGAGCTGGATTGGGATTGGTTCTGATATCTCCCGAAGAGGTCATCATCGAGAAGTCGCTAAGACTAGGATTCTCGGCTACTAACAATGAATCAGAGTACGAAGCTCTGATAATGGGAATGAGCATAGTCCATAAAATGGGTGGAAAGGCGGTGAAACTGTTCTCGGACTCGAAGCTGGTCGTTGGCCAGGTGACTGGAGAGTTGGAGGCCAGAGACCCAAGGATGCAAGGGTATCTGAACCGGGTTAGGCATATGCGAACAGAGTTCGAATCTTTTGACGTATTACATATTCCACAAGGTGAAAATACCCACGCTGACTCCTTAGCGACCCTTGCCACCTCCTCAGTACGAAATTTCCCTCGGGTAATTATCGTCGAAGACTTGCGTACTCCCACTTCACCAGAAAAGGTAGTTTGCCAAATTCGTCAAGCTAGTTTGACGCCATGCTGGATTGACCCTATATTAAAATTTCTCGACAGTGACGTGTTGCCCGAAGACAAGGTGGAAGCTGAGAAAATACGAAGGAGAGCACCTCGGTACTGGTTATCCGAGGATAAAAAGCTATATAGACGGTCCTTCTCTGGGCCATACTTGCTCTGCGTGCCTCCTGAGACAGCAGAATCAATCCTGGAAGAGTTGCATGAGGGCATTTGTGGAAGCCATACAGGAGGAAGGTCCCTGTCATGCCGAGCACTAACGCAAGGTTATTGGTGGCCGAATATGCAGAAAGAAGCGCAGGAGTACGTTAAGAAATGCGATCAGTGTCAAAGATATGCTCCGAATATCCACCAACCCGGAGGAGTTCTTAACCCTCTCTCAAGCCCTTGGCCCTTTGCACAATGGGGGCTGGACATTGTCGGCCTTTTTCCTAAAGCTATAGGAAACAAGAAGTACCTGCTGGTCAGCACAGACTACTTTACTAAATGGGTTGAAACTGAGCCCTTGGCGAACATCCGGGACGTAGATGTGAAGAAGTTTGTTTGGAAGAACATTGTTACGCGATTTGGAGTCCCACGAGCTCTTGTTTCGGACAATGGGCTACAGTTCGATAGCAATGCCTTTAGGAAATGCTGTTCAGAACTGGGAATAAGAAACAGATATTCCACTCCAGCCTATCCGCAGGGCAATGGACAGGCTGAAGCTGTTAACAAAGTCATTGTCAATGGGCTTAAAAAGAGACTAGACGACGCGAAAGGAAAATGGGTGGAAGAACTACCACATGTGCTTTGGACGTATCGGACCACACCCCGACGTTCGACGGGAGAAACTCCCTTCTTCATGACCTATGGGGCCGAGGCCGTTATTCCCCTGGAAACTGGATTCCCAACGTTGAAGACCAGTGCATTCTCTTCTAGTAATAATGATGCGATGTTGGAAAAAAGTTTAGACCTGATTGAAGAACGAAGGGAGAGCGCGATGGTTCGGCTAGCTTACTACCGGCACAAACTCAAGCAGTGCTATGATAGCAATGTGAGGATGAGGCCGTTAGCCATAGGAGATCTGGTGCTGAGAAAAGTCCTGGGGGCCACTAAGAATCCAAATTGGGGAAAACTGGGACCCAATTGGGAGGGACCATATCGGATTACTTCTGTAGCAGGAATAGGGGCTTACTATCTAGAGGACCTAGATGAAAAACCTGTACTCCATCCTTGGAATGTAAATAATCTCAGAAGGTATTATTACTAGTAAAGAAGTTTTAATTCAAATATTCTCTTTTAACTTACGTCAAATATGCATCCTGTAAATTTCGCATCCTGTCATATCATACTGAATTGTTAAATAGAAACTAAGTTATGCCAGGTCCTCGGATCGCAAACTTAGTGGAAATTAACATCCTATCATACTGAATTGTTAAACAGAAACTGAGTTATGCCAGGTCCTCAGATCGCAAACTTAGTGGAAATTAACATCCTATCATACTGAATTGTTAAACAGAAACTGAGTTATGCCGGGTCCTCAGATCGCAAACTTAGTGAAAATTAACATCCTATCATACTGAATTGTTAAACAGAATCTGAGTTATGCCAGGTCTTCAGATCGCAAACTTAGTGAAAATTAACATCCTATCATACTGAATTGTTAAACAAAAACTAAGTTATGCCAGGTCCTCGGATCGCAAACTTAGTGGAAATTAACATCCTATCATTCATACTAAATTGTTAAACAGAAACTAAGTTATGCCAGGTCCTCGGATCGCAAACTTAGTGGAAATTAACATCCTATCATTCATACTGAATTGTTAAAAAGAAACTAAGTTATGCCAGGTCCTCGGATCGCAAACTTAGTGGAAATTAACATCCTATCATTCATACTGAGTTGTTAAACAGAAACTAAGTTATGCCAGGTCCTCGGATCGCAAACTTAGTGGAAATTAACATCCTATCATTCATACTGAATTGTTAAAAAGAAACTAAGTTATGCCAGGTCCTCGGATCGTAAACTTAGTGGAAATTAACATCCTTTCATTCATGTTGTATTGTTAAACAAAAACTATGTTATGCCAAATCCTCAGACCACAAACTCAGTAGAAATTGACCTGCTAAGTGGTATATTGAATTATTAAATGGTAAATAGAGCGGTGATGAGTTTTCTAAATCATAAACTTGGTGAAAATAATGCCCTATGAACATTCATTAAGGAGACAGAAAGAGAGAGTTTCGAATGCAAGGTTGGCGTACAATGAGAAAGGTGATTGAGATGAACCCATACAAAATTACGATGACAAAGTAAGTAAGTGTGAATATAACTTAGAGCCATCAAAATGATAAGAAAGTAAGCAAGAAAGTACTCTATTAAGTGTCTATTTAAAATTACAAAACAGTTTCTACTTTTTTACTTTTAGTTGGTAATATCCCCAGTTGATTGAACTGTGGAGTCCAATTCTTGTTGAAAACCCTGTGAGACCGTCTCTGCCTTCGAAGCAGTGGTGGGTTTGTTGGGGGAAGCTCCTGGAGGGGAATTGCGAGGCAAAACCTCCTCGTTAGGGTTAATAGCTGGGGAAGGGGTATCAGCCTGGTATGGTTGAGGAGCTGAGGAGCGTATCGCTTCGGGGTAATATACGTTCTCTGGCTTACGTAGTTCAGATGAGGCTTCAACCCCAGCACGGTTAAGAGCCTCACTCCAGGTTCTCGCGCAGAAGATGCGGCACACCTCCGGAACTTCGGCTCTTAAGTCTTTCTCAGTTTCAGCTATCCCAATTTCGTAGCCCTTCTCCTCGGCTTCATTCATTGCCTGTTTGGTCTTGATTTTCGCTTTCTTGGCTTGTTCTTTGAGCTTTTCAGCTTTCTCCCTTAGCCTCTGAGTCTCTTCTAGATGCTTTTTAAGAACAAGAACTTGCTCCTGAGTCTTATTCAGCTCGGCATTCGCCTCACGCAGAAGCTTGGCTTGTTCCTCGACCTGCTTCTGGTAGCCTTCTGATGTCGATTCAGCACTCTTGCGAGCTTCTTCTTCAACCTGTAGTTTTTTCCTTGCGACGATTAAATCCTGTTCAGATTTGGACAAGGTTTGTACAGCCATTACCCTTCTTTTCCTTTCACCATCTAGCTGGTTGGAGCAAGCGTTGAGCATCTCATCTAACTTGAAAGTATTTTGGATGATCTGTAAAAAATGGGGGGTGAGTTAGCGTTCTAGTTAATGAAAAATGCGCATAGGTGCAGGCTTATGACGTCAAAATCCACCTTTTCTCCTGAGGAGTCGAAAAGTAGGATTTTGAGGGGCTATTGTGGGGATCGTTCGATTAATAGGCCCATAGGATTCAGAATTGGTTCAGGGTTGTTGGGCCAGTGGCCCATCCGAGGCCGTATACCCGTCCGAGGACACCATGCTCCTCGGCAGTACGCATCCGAGGACGATCGCGTCCGAGGACGATCAGGACGTGGTCTCGCTGCGATCAGATCTCAGAATTAGGTCATCTCAAAGGGTAGAGTAGCCGACTAAAGATGAAAGAGATAAGACAAACAAATATCTGAAATTACAGCTGCCTCCGCATTAATGACCTCTCAACCAACTCTCTGGCCGCATTAATGTGGAGGTGATACCTGAACAGTAGGGAAGCAGCCTTACAGCTGCCCATAGGAAGTTCCAGGAGGTGCCAGATGGGACAGAAAGAAATCCTCCAGACACAACCTACACGTGTGCGGCGAGGATGGAGCGCAAAGGGGAGTATATAAACTAAAAGAAGAACATGAAGAGGGGGATCGAGAAAAAAAGAAAGGAGAAGAACAGACATAAACTGGAGAGAAGAAAGTAAGAGGAGAGAGAGAGAGTTGCACTAGTGACTAAAGAAAAACGTTCATTATACCAACTTTAAAACCTTGAACGGGCTTGAGAGTAAATCTTGGAGGTAGATACCACAGTTAACCTAGTTCTTTACACCCACGCTCTACAAATCATATTATCTGGGCCTTTTACGTACGAACCCAATACTGTTTAGGTTCGTCACAAAATCGTGTCCTTACAGTTGTCATCTAGAAAATTTGTAACTATATATATTATAAAAGAAAATCCAATGAAGAAATTGTTAAAATACACATTCAAATAAAAAATTATTTAATGGTCTAATCTTGTTTGAAGAGATTGAAAGAATCATACATATTCCTAGAGTATGAGTAAAAGTTCCAAGCAATAACTTAAAAGTTGACAACTTGATATATATGATAGGTGATTATCAAAAAAGTTGATATATATATATATATATATATGATAGGTTTTAAATGACCAAATAAAATTTTTGGATTTGTTTCCAAATATTGTTTTGCCAACGTACGTATATTTATCAATACCGGAAGATGAAACCTTTGGGCTTTCAACAAGGAGACTTGAGTTCTAATTGAGGTCTTGCATGCCTCTACAATATGACACAATAATTTGTTCCTTTTTTTTTCTCGAGTTTTAAGTCTTGTTATTTTTCAAGAAAATTGGGATGAACAATGAAAGAAATAAGAAAATTTTATATAACAAAAAGAAATTTTAATGGCTAGTGGCACAATGAAACCATTTTCCTTAGATAATATTTACCTTTACACTCAAGTTACTAAAGAGTTACTACAAATTTATTTTTAACATATATTTGAATCTATTGGATTCTACAAATTACACTCTTTTTTTTAGAAGACCCACCAAAATTTTAGTGCTTCTAAGAGAAAGTTAGAAGTTATCTTGAAATTATATTGTTATATCAGTTAAAAATTTTGAAAACAATTTTCCAATATTAACAAATGTTTATGTATCAAATGATACAACTTTTGGTCTTAAAAACTGCAAAAATTGCTATTCTATATAATCTTTCCTAACACTCATCTAACATCTTGGTCAAACCAACTTTAAATAGAGAGCCCGAGGAGTCTCACCTAATATCTCAGTCTACCCAACGATCGCATGACACTTGGGTTGGCCATGATTTCTGACCAACTTCACTGAGCTTATTTTCTCTCTCTACTAAATAGATATTAACACTTTTCCACTTTCAAAGTGGGATTAAGCAACTGTCTTCACGTGGGATCAAATTTGTCTTACAACTTGCTTGAATATACAAAATATCCAATAGTCACTTCATAGTCAATTTGATCCAACAACTTGATACATTTTTCCATAAAATATTCTTTATCACATTTTTTTTTTCTTTCATTTCTACAGAAGCTAGAATAACGCTGAGAGTCTTGGTAGTTCTAGTAATATTTCTAATGAAAACACTCATAGTTCAAAAATTTCTATTCCCAACAATCAAATAAAAAATAAAATTAAAAAGAAGTAGAAGAATAAGAACGGTTGAGTACATATTAATGGTTTTTCTTAAATGGGTCCATGAGTGGGTAGGCATTAGAAACTAGTAGGTAGTTAAACCGGGCAACCACTTGCATAGTAGACATATTTGGTATCAAACATTTGATGGGGTTGAGTTAAAAAGGTTTAAAGTCTGTGTTGTATATTCAAGAGTTATATAATTTTAGATATACCCTACTCTCAATTTTTTTAAGATATTCTTCTTTTTTTTCGTGCATGTGTTAAAATACCTGAATAATAAATTAATAAAATAAAATAATAAATTGAGAGAGAGAGAAGAGAGAAAGAGACTTATTGCTAGGTTCAGTATGAACATCCTGTTACATTTTTCTAACAGTATTTTGCTGCGATCTGCATTTGAAAGTTCTATGCAGGAAAACGAATAACAATAAACAAAATAAAGAAAGAACGAGAGCTCTTACTTGAATAGCTATGATTTAGTTCCGCAAGCGCAGTATTGTTGGTATCGCGACTTTCCGTATCATCTGTTAAGTATCTAAGGAGACCGTTCAAATTTAATGACTACAGTTTAGTAATAAAGAAGTACAAGCTAGAATCATGATATGTCGGCATTCAAGTAAGGGATATAATAGATTCTAAAAAAATAAAGGTAGTTGGATATAAAAAAAGGAACTATAAAGTAGTAGAGAATATGAAAAAGGAAAAGAAAAATTCTTGTTTAGTGTTATGGTCAAGTGACTTATACGAAGGAAGTACAAGCAGAAACTTATTGTGTTAAGAAATTCAACTGAGGGATAAAATAAAAGAATTATGTACTTAATAATATTTAAGAATTTAGTAGTGCAACTAATATTTTTTGGTGTTTTCAACGAAGATGTTAATACTTTAAATCCTTGCACCACCAGCTATCAATTTTTTATTAGAAGTGACATAAAATAGTAAGCAGGAAGTATGAGCTAGGAACATAATATATTCAAGTAAAGGATATACTAAAGGAACGTTAAGCTGACCAAGTAAACCTTTATGTGTAATCTGTCTTTCATTCCGTTTATCATTCAATCATTATACATAATCACACAACAACTTTTATAATTTTATTTTTTGATATGATAAAATTTTAACTTATGGCGTTTATTCCATGATACTTGTACTTTATTATTAGACTAAGACACTGATCGATTTGTGGTGTAAGCAGAGTTTAAATCATAGATCTCTTACTCAACAACAAGAGACTTTACCGATTGAGTTAAGTAGAACTCACAAAGGAACTATGTTCTAAATAATGGCTTCTTTTAATGAAATTTCCAGATTACCAAAAAAAAAATTTAATAATAATTAAAAAAAGAAAAAAAAATCTTATATTAAGGAATTCAAGTGAGGGATATAATAAAAGGAATTATGTACTAAAGAATTAAGAAAAAGAAAAATAAAATTTTTCTTATAAGTGATCTTTCTAATATAGAAAGATATATATATATATATATATATTCAATTCAAAGTCTATGCTCTAAAGAATTTAAAAAAGGAAAAGAAAATTTTGTATATAAAAAATTCAAGTACAGAATATAATAAAAGAAAAAATATATTAAAGAGTTCAAATAAGAAAATGAAAATTTCTTATTAGTGATAATTTCAATAGATATATTTAGAGTTCAAATTCTTGTACAACAAACTATTAATGTATCAAAAACAAATATGTACTAATGAATATACAAAAAGAAAAAGTAGAAGTGACTTAAAATAGTAAAAATGAAGTATAACGTTAGGAACATATTATATCAAGGAATTCAAGTAAGGAATATAATAAAGGAATTATATACTGAGTATTTTTTTTTTTTTTTTTAAGGGATATACCAAAGCGGTACGAACAGTTTCAAATGAGTGTCAATTGCTAGTTTAGGCAATTAATTAAAGTGGGTAACCACTTGCTCAGTGGGCATCTTTGGCATCAAACATTTGATGGGGTTGGGAACAAATGAATCATGGAGAATTGCTAGGCCCACTACTGCTTTTACTTTATAAAGAAAAGTACCGCAAGCCGCTAGGCCCTCTATGAACATCTTGTTACATTTTTCTAAGAGTAATTTTTTGTCTTTTGTTTTGTTTTTGCTGAATTAGTAGTACTTTTTTTCTTTTCTTTTTTATTTTTTTTTCATTTCAAAGTTTTGTACATCATTAAAAATAATAATTAAAAAAAAAAGACAAACAAAATAATTAGAAAAAAAAAAAAAAAAAAAAAAACCGAGAGCTCTTACATAAATATGATATGATTTAGTAACAAAAGCTTGCCCCTGTTGGTGTCCCTTTTATGGACAACAGTTTTGTTTTTGTTTTTAATTTTTTATTATGGGATTATAGACAATAGTTTAGTAACAGAGAAGTACATGAAAGAACCAAGTAAGGTATATAATAAAGGAATTAATAGTAATAAAAAGGAAAGGAAAAATTATTCTTAGTGTCATGAACAAGTGACTTAAAATAGTATGAATTAATGAAGTACAAGGAGGAACATATCTATAATTAATAAATATAAAGTTTTAACTTTTGATTGATATTATATTATTTTGCTACATAAATTTTTAAGATTTCACAATTTTACACATTCTTTTATATATATATATATATATATATATATATTTATGTGTTTAATTGAATATAAATTTCATTATACATATAGAAAAGTGAATCATGAAGTATTGTTAGGCCCACTACTACTTTTACTTTATAAAGAAAAGTGCCGCTAGGCTCAAGGTCCTCTATGAACATCTTGTTACTTTTTTCTAGGGGTGTCAAATAGGTGAGCATAATTAGGTTGGGTATATAAAACTTATTTACGCAATTATTTTCCATTTGACTAATTACTTCTAACTCAAACCCAACCCCACTCAATTATTATGAGTAAACTCCAACTCACACAATTACCCAATAATCAAAATTACCAAAATGTTTCTGAAGCTTGAAAATAACCAAAGTACTCCTAAAATCCTTTAGAGTTGGTGATTTGTAGAAACTTAGTAATTGGGTTTAATTGGATACCTAGTAAAACTCAATAGACATTAATGTTAATTCAATTTAATTGGGGTTAATACCTATTTAAACCAATTAATAATTAGGTGGATTTGGGTTATTTAAGTGGGTAGGCAAATGAGTTTGGATTGATTTTTCGACCCTTAAGAGTATTTTTGTTTTTTGCTTTGTTTTGTTTTTGCTGAATTAACAATATATATATATATATATATATATCAGAGAGAGAGAGAGAGAGCTCTTAAATAAGATATGATTTAGTAATAGAAGCTTGCCCCAGTTGGTGTCCCCACATTTTCGGTATCATCCGTAAATTATTCAAGGAAAGCATTCAATTTTATAGACAACATTTAGTTTTTTTTTTTTTTTTTGGGGGGTGTGGATGGGATTATATATAGACAACTAGGGGTGTTCATCAAACTGCATAAACCATACAAACCGCAAAAACTGCATCAAAACCGCTCGCAAAATGGCATAACCACACCGCACTGCAAGTAATAGTGCACCGCACTGCATCGCACCACACTGCATGAGGCAGTGCGGTTTGCAGTTTTATAATAAGAAAACCACACAAACCGTACCGCACCGCACCCTCTCTACATATTAATATATTTATTTATTTTTAATATTAAATATATTATTAATAGTTTAATAACCCTAGTTTTCAAAAAAATTAAAAAAAAAAGTTTAATAACCCTAGCAAGTATTGAATAGAAAAGCCAACCCAAAATAAAGAAAAACTAGCTCAATAATTTAAAACTTGGCCCCAAAAAAGGGAAAAAAATAGTTTGGGTTGAGTAAGAAAAGCCCAAAATTTGAAAAATATACCGACTTCAAACCGCATCTTATACATAGTATTGCACGTATGACCGTAAAAATGAGATGCGGTGCAATTATAGTTTTGACTAAATTCTAAACTGTACCACACCGCACATGTGACCACAAAAACAAGGTACGGTGCAGTTATGATTTTAGCTAAACCGCACCGCAAAGTGTGGTGCTAAAAATGATCCAAAACCGCACCGTACCGCGAACACCCCTATAGACAACAATTTAGTAACGAAGAAGTACATGAAAGAACCAAGTAAGGTATATAATAAAGGAATTAAAAGTATAAAAAAGGAAAGGAAAAATTCCTCTTAGTGCCATGATCAAGTGACTTAAAATAGTATGAAAGAAGTACAAGGAGGAACATATCTTTAATTATAAAATATTAAATTTTGACAGATATTATAATATTTTTCTACATAAGTTTTTAAGATCTCACAATTTTACATGTTCTTATTATTATATATATATATATATATATATATATATTATATTTATGTGGGTTCTAGACTCCAATGACTGAAACTTCAAAATAAGAAAAACATATACAAAAACATACTAATCTTAAATATGTTTATTGATCAAACTTGAAAATAAAATAAAAATCCCCACCAAATTGATCAAATTCCAATTGCAAAGAGAGAGAGAGAGAGAGAGAGAGAGAGAGAGAGAGAGAGAGAGAGAGGTAGGCATATGAGAACAAGAAATTCAAAGTGGGTTGGTCACTAACTCCTTGGCCTGGTTTCTGGGGGTAGCAACAGGGTTGAAAACTAAGGTTTGAGTTTAAAGTGAGGCTAAGAAAGAGGTGGAGATAGAAGGGAAAGGTGGCCAGTGAAGGTAAAGAAGAAGTGTATTTCTTGATTTGGGTTACCGAGGTTTCTTCATCATGTCGATTTGGAAAACCAAATCTGCTCTTTTTCTTTTTCTTTTTCTTTTTCAAAAAAAAAAATATATATATATATATATATTTTTTTTTTAAATTAAAGAAAATCAAAATTGGGCACTTTAACGGCAAACACTTAACAGAAGTGGAAGAAGGTCTTAATTGAACAAATTTAAAACTTATTAGCGGACTCAATTGAATGAAAATAAAGTTAAAGAACTTAAATGAATTCAAGTGAAACTTACAAGGTAAATTTTGCATTTTTTCCAACTTTCTATATTGAATTTCTCTTGAACAAAAAATTATTTTGCTTTAGCAATTGCTTTGAAGTTTGATTAATGAAATTCTGCATCTTTGATTCACTTTAATACAAACCAAACTAATTTAAACAACACTTACAACATTTTATTTTGACACAAAAATGTAGCGAACAATCTAAAACTTAACTGTATACATTGTACAACAAGAATCGGAAATAAGGGGATTAGAATGGAAATCACTAAATAAAGCGTAACCCAAGAAGCAAGGTTTGAAGGGTCATCCTCTTCCAAGACTGATTGCACGCTCCCATAAAAGGCTACGATCATCCAAAATATGGAGAATTCAACTAACGGCACTTGTAGCATTTCTGCATACCGGCGAGGCGAGGATATTTTATATCTGGAAAAATTGTAAACGCAAAGTGGATGCACATTACCGCAGCTGAGGTACCAAAGGCCAAACAATCAAATATCAGGAAGGTTTGAAAGTGTTTGTTTCTGCGTAAAACTGCCAAGCCCGTTTCGTCCTAGTATTCACCAGGAACTTGAAAGGCTGCTGCGAAGGTGACATTTGTATATATTGTCATTGCAGTTATATTGAATTTGGCTATAGGTGTGTCTCTTCTAGCATTGTCTTACGCATTATTGGCACCACGCATTTCTGCCCTAACCTCTGCACGCACCATCCCGTTGTTTCATGAAATTCTTCAAGCCCTTCTGTCTCTCGAGTATGCACTTTTGTAGTTTGTCTAACCACTCGTTCCAAACTCAAATTGTAGTCTCTATTACACTTTGACATTAATACATCCTACAAGTTTTTTGTTTGAGCATATATTTAGTACTTTGAGACTTCAACAATGTGGTATTCTTTCCTCCATGGCAGAGCCACAATGGGGCAATGGCTCCCAAAAATATTTAACCAAAAATTGAAAATATATGTATGAACAGTCATAAATTTAAAAAAAAAAAATTTGAAATATATATGCATATGGCCCCTGCATTTAAAAATTAATTTTTTTTATAAATTTATAAATAATATTCTCTTATTCAAATATATGATTTTGAGAAAAAAGTCTAGTGTATTTCACACCGAGTTAAATAATGTTACAATCCTGTTAGTGATAAATTATATATATTGGTAACTTAAATTAATTGGGCATTCATAAAATTATAATGAACATATAAACTTCTTTTGACAACGAACTCAAAAATAAAAGGAAAAAAAAAAAAGAAAAAAAACGGGTTTTTCTTTTTTTATCCTTCCTCTTAAGTAAAAAATTAAAAATTAAAAACTTTTCTTCCTTAAATTGGGATTGGGGTTGTGGCAGAAGGAGGGTTGTGTTTGATAGAGAAAGCAATTAGCTTAGTGTTTCATTCTTCTTCTTAAAAAATTACAATTGGTATTTGCTGCATGTAGCCCATCCGACTCTCTCTCTCTCTCTCTCAAACCAGATTGGTGTGTGTTGAAGCATGTCCATGACACAGGTCCTAGCAACATCATAAGGCGAGGATTTTTGTGGGTTTTTCTCTTCAGTCTTCTTGGATTCTTGAGGGATTTTTTTTTTTTTTTTTTCACTTGTTATCGATTTCTAAAGTGTTTTCTTAATTACGAGTGAGTTTCTCAATCACTATATATTCTTGGATTTGGTGGGTTGGTTTTGCATTCTCTATTATTGTTGGTGGTCTTGTTTTGTGTGTGTGTTGTTATGTTAACTTGTTCTGTGATTCAAGTTAGTTTTGTTAGGTTCAAAAAGTTTTGTTAGTTAAAGCTATATCTGGTATAACTCTAAGTAATGTTGCATCACCTAATAACTTTTTATTTGATTAATATTTTAAAAATCTCACTATTGGATTATATATATTATTTATTTTTTTAACATGTATACCAAGTTTCATACCAATCATATCCTATTTAATATTCAACTTAGAAGCCCATCTTTCATGCACAATTGTAAATACAAAAACTTGAAATTTAAACCTTTGATTGATGCTATGGTTATTAATCTCAGATCATCATCTTGAAATTTCATAAGTATGTAGAGCATAAAAAGATCATCTAATTAAATGGAAGATTTATCAAAATTCATATGTAATTAAAACATATTGAATGGTCCAATAGATTTACTTAGATCCTAACAACTAAATTTTCTAGGGTACTCTACTAAAAGATTTACTTAAATCCTAACCACTCTTTAATGGTTTAATAGTCTAGATTCTGCAATATCAACATTTTACTAACAATATTCTTAAAATAATAAAATAATGTTGAAAAAAAAATTAAGATTATTGTTAGTGAAATACTAATATGGTAGAATCTAGATCATTAAATTATTAAAGAATTATTAAGATTTAAAGAAATCTATTTGGTAGAGTACTCTAGAAAATCTAGAGGATCTGAATCCTTTTTGTTTAGGTATTATTTTTTGTATTTAATTCAATAAATTATATATTATTGAATTAAATACCCACAAGATTGAGTAATTGAATTATCTATAAGTTTTATTATGTTAAAAAAAAAATCACTAAACTTAAATCAAGTATTTATACGGTATCTGGACTATATTTTTACCATGTTACGAGAAATTTTTTTTTTTTTTATTTATTTATTAGAAACTTGAATTTTATTTTGAGAAATAAAAAACTCTATTTATTACCACTCACGACCCTGACAAACATGTGGAAGGCAAGATTGTTGGAGCTAAAATCCGACATTGACACACAGGCTGGTCGATGCACCGATCACGTAATCTCACTCATACTAGTGTTGAGCGAATATCACACGAACTTTCTGTCTCTAATTACTCTCTTTTGAAATGAAACTTATTTTGCTTTAGTGATTGTTACCAAGCTTGATTAATGAAATTCTGCATCTTGATTCGTTTTAATACAAACCAAACTAATTTAAAACAAGCCTTACAACAGTTTGTTTTGACCCAAAAATTTAGCCAGATACTAAAACTTAACTGTATACATAGTACAACAAAAAATAAAAAATAAGGGGACCAAAATAGAAATCACTAAATAAAGCGTAGCCCAAGAAGCAAGGTTTGAAGGGTCATTCTCATCCAAGACTGCTTGTACGCCCCCATAAAAGGCTACTATCATCCAAAATATGGAGAATTCAACTAACGGCACTTGTAGCATTTCTGCATACCGGGAGAGGCGAGGATATTTTACTTCTGGAAAAATTGTAATCGCAAAGTGGATGCACATTACCGCAGCTGAGGTACCAAAGGCCAAACAATCAAATATCAGGAAGGTTCGAAAGTGTTTGTTTTTGCGTAAAACTGCCAAACCTGTTTTATCCTCGTATCCACCAGGAACTTGAAAGGCTGCTGCGAAGGTGACAGTTGTAAATATTGTTATTGCCGTTATATTGAATTTGGCTATAGGTGTGTCTATTCCAGGATTGTCTTTTGGAGTTGTGTTGTCTCTTCCAGGATTGTCTTTCACATTATTGGCACCGCGCATTTCTGCCCTAACCTCTGCACGCACCATCCCGTGTGTTTCATGAAATTCTTCAAGCCCTTCTGTCTCATGAGTCTGCACTTTTGTAGTTTGTCTAACCACTCGTTCCAAACTCAGTAGAATGAGGTCTCTATTCCACTTTGACATTAATACATCCTACAAGTTTTTGTTTGAGCATTTAAAACACAGACATCTAATTTATTAGCTTATACAAACTTCGATAAACATGCACAAACACAAACATCTATACAATCCTCCATAGTGAATTCTTAAAATTTTCATTTTTAATATAAGTTACCAATTACCAACCAAAGTGAGTAAAATATTTTCAATTGAACTAAGGAAGTATTAAAAGACATAAATGATCTAAGACTTTAAGAAGCACAAAAACACATTTTACAATAAAAAATGAATGTGAGAAAAAAAAATTCTCTATAACACTAGATCAATTTGACAATTTTTTTAAAAGTATCATTGGACTAGCTCAAATATTTGGGGGTGCCAAGTCCCATTTTTGTAGGCGAATAATTAAAATGTTAAATATTTATATATAGTATTAAAATAATTTTAAAATTTTGGCCCCCCACTCATATACATGTAGCTCCACCCCTAAATGTGGTATTATTTCCTCCATGGCAGAGCAACATTGGGGCAATGGCTCCCAAAAAAATTTAATCAAAAATTGAAAATATATGGATGAACTGTTCATTTTTTTTTTTTTTTTTTTTGGAATTGAAGTGTATATACATATGGCCCCTGCATTTAAAAATTAAAATTTTTATAAATTTATAAATAATATTCTCTTTTTCAAATATATGATTTTGAGAAAATGTCTAGTGTACTTCACACCAAGTTAAATAATATTTTCTATTAAGGCCAAAAAATGGGATCTCCTGTGTAAATTCACTATCCCCACGCCCTACAAGTTGTAACTAGTCAATGGGTACCACCCAAGCCATCATAGGGCTATGGGGATACCTCACCCCCAAACTGGACATGCAGGGGAATGTAGGTGCCACCACTTGAACCGCAACATGCTTGGACTCACAAACATAATGGAACTAAGGCTCCTATTGCTAGGCCACACTCTTGGGTGTTACCGAGTTAAATAATGTTACAATCCTGGTAACTTAAATTAATTGTACATTCTTAAAATTATGACGAACATATAAACTTCTTTTGGCAATTGACTCAAAAATAAAAGAAGAAAAAAGGGTTTTAATTTTTTATTCTTCCTCTTAAGTTAAAAAAAATAAAAAATAATAATAATAAAAAAATTTCTTCCTTTCATTGGGGTTGTGGTTGTGGCAGAAGGAGGGTTGTGTTTGATAGAGAAAGCAATGAGCTTAGTGTTTCATTCTTCTTCTTAAAAATTACGACTGGTATTTGCTGCATGTAGGAATGACAACGGGTTGGGTTCAGGCCGAGTTTCTTTATGCCCGAACCCATCCCGCAGGTCTGAACCCGTTACCCGAACTCGCCCTGTTTAATAAATGGGTTTTTTTTTTTTTTTTTTTCCAACCCCAAACCTGCCCTGCCAAGCCCTGCGGGCTCCGCGGCCCAGTCCCGTCATGCTCAGCCCCAAATCACAACACAAACACAAACACAGATATCAAAAACACAAGTTTCAGATCTATGAATTTCCCTTTCAAAATCACAAACGCAAACACAAAGACATATCCTAACACAAATACAAACATAGATTTCATAAACACAAAAATTTCAGATTTTCCCTTTCAAAATCACAAAGACAAATATAGATCCTAACACAAACATAAACACAGATTTCACAAACACAAAAATTTCAGATTTTCCCTTCCAAAATCTAAACACAAATCCTAACACAAACACAAACACAGATTTCACAAACACAAAAAATTTAGATTTTCCCTTTCAAAATCACAAACACAAACACAGAAATCCTAACACAAACACAAACACAGAAATCACAAACACAAAAATTTCAGATTTAAGATTTTCCTTTTCAAAATAAATAACACAAACAGAAACACAAAAATCACAAACAAAAACAAAGAAAAAAACACAATGAAAGAAGAAATGAACCAAAAAAGAAAAAAGAAAAATCATGGGCGTGAGGCTAAACGAACAGAGCTAACGCCATAAGGTTGAATGAGGCCATAGGGCCGTGAGGTTGAGCGGGGCCGTGAGAGAGAGAGAGAGAGAGAGAGAGAGAGAGAGAGAGAGAGAGAGAGAGCTGAGTGAGGAAAAATAAAATGAGTTAGGTTAGGGTTGGTTTATAACTATATATATATATATATAAGGGTATTTAAGTAATTTCTTATGTAACCGAGTTGAGTCGAGTCGGGTTTGGGCCAGGTTTTTGTAAAATTCGAACCCGACCCGAACTCTATCTGGGTTTTTTTTTTTTTTTTTTTTTTTTTTAAACCCAAACTCGACCCTATTCTTTATCGGGTTGGGTACCCGTGGATCGAGTATAAATTGCCATCCCTAGTTGCATGTAGCCTATCTCTCTCTCTCCCAGATTGGCGTGTGTTGAAGCACATCTATGACACCAGTCCTGGCCACATTATAGGCGGAGGATTTTGTGGGTTTTTCTCTTAAGTTTTCTTTGATTCTTGAGGGATATTTTTTCATTTGTTACCGATTTTTTAAGTTTTTCTTGATTATGAGTGAGTTTATCAGTCACTATTTGATTTCTTTGTGAGATTTGTGGATATTCTTGGATTTGGTGGGTCGCTTTTGCATCCTATATTACTGTTAATTGGTGGTTTTGATTTGTGTGTGGTGCTACTATTAAATAGTTCTGTGATTCTAGTTAGTTTGTGTTCTGGTGTTGTGTCAATGGCACCCACTACATGTAAATCTTCATGGGGGAGAAGGATTGGTGGCACTCATAAGAAGCAAATGATTTGGAAGAAAAAACATTTTAATGAAACAGGGTATAGTATACAGAATTAGATGAGTTTCTTAAAAAATGGTTAACTAAATACCAAAAAAAAAAAAGAAAAATGGTTCTTAATGCTCTAAACTAGTTACTTTTCATATCAAAACTAAAAGAATAGAACCCGTAATTTTTTCTAAAAATTCTAAAAGACTGGCGTTTTCCCACAGAAGTTTTTCTTCAATTCGGTAAGACTAAAATATTTTTTCATCAATATATACAAAGTTTCACGAGACTTACCTTTTCACAGCTTAAAAGCCGATTATCTAACTGAATAATGTCAGCAGTGTTCATCCCCTCCTCGTTCATAGCCCACTTGTCAACTCTCCTGTCATCTGCTAGCATCAACAGTATTGTATAACGCCCATTGATTGCAGCTAGATGCAAAGGCGTGTTTCCTTCTTCATCTTGTTCATTTATGAGATCCTGAAAAGCTAACTCCTTGAGCAATATTTCCACTGCATTTTTGTTTCCAGTTTCCACGGCAACATGAAGAGCTGTCCTACCTTTGTTGTCCAACAATTCACAAGTTTCTGGACAATTTCTAATGAGTGTTCTCATTACACCCACATGTCCTTTCTTAGCTGAAATGTGAAGAGCAGACATGCCCTCTTTGTCCATTATGTAAGCAATGGAACTATTTTTTTTCAAAAATAGTTCTACAACTTTTACATTGCCTAAATCTGCAGCATAATGAAGAGGAATCCAGCCATAGTCATCGGCTTCTACAATTGCCATTGGAAATATGTCCAACATCTTGTGCAAAAAATCTGAAAACAGTAGAGACAGGGAGAATCATGTTGTCACGAGTGAACTAAAATTAGAAAGTGTTGTCAGAATATTTTAAGGCTCTTTAATTTTACATTTCATTCCATCAAGACTCGAGATTTGATAGGAGTGTGTTGTATGTATTATTATAATTTACTACATTCTCCATTAAATGTTATCATCACTTTTGAGTGAATTTGTGATATATTTTTATGTTAAAATTTCATTCCTTTCTTTTATAGGTGTGCATTATTATGTTTTTGATTTTTTTTTTTTTAAATATAGTTAATTAAAAATAAAAGGTTATAATTTTAAATTGAAAGAATAATATTATTATTCTGGTTCTTGTTGAAATCATAAAAATATATATATATATATATATATATATATATAATTTCCTTAGGCATTAGCGGATAAGAAATATAACATTAAACTATATTTTTTTTTTAATATTTAATTTGACATCTACCATCAAATTTAAAAGAAAAGGGTATGACAAGCATCAAGATCTAATTGGGATTATTTCCCTCCATTCACAAAGAGATAAACATATTCTTTAAGACCTAATTAGGGTTATTTCCATCCTTTTACATTGTCACCTTCTCCATCAAAGCTGCAATCTCTTCCTCCAACTATGTCTCCTCCTCAAAGCAACCATCTCTTTCTTCAACTTTGTCACCTCCTACTTCAAAAGTTGCTATCTCTTCATAGATCTAGATCACAACAAGATATCACATGCTTTCAACTTATTTGGAGCTCTACCACTAAGTGCCAATGCCACAAGGCTTAGGTGGTCTTGTCTGATCCGACCAAAGGAAACTCTATCCTAGCTGGATTTGAGTAAGATCGAGTTCAAGTCAAAATTTATTGATCTAAAACAAGTTTTTATTTTTATAACACTTACCTATACTTTAATGAGTCACATCAACTTGGGTTGGCTTGTATTTTTTTCACATATAAAAAAATAAAAGGACTTCAACATGTTTTCTAACCTCTTTTAATTTTTCATATTTCTTTCAATACAAATTAAAGAAAAAAAAAACACTCAAAAATAAAAGTTGAATATTACATAAATCTTAAATTTATAACCTTATAATTAATGCCAATAGTCTATTAGTCTACTAACTAATTCAACAAAAAAAAAAAAAAAAAAAAAATGAAAACGCATATACAAGTTATACACAAAACATGAAATAACATTAAAATCAACTATAAAGTTAAGTGCTTTTGGATTAGGTTTTTTAATTTTATTTTTATTTTTCCTTAAAGTGAAAGATTATAGTTGTAAAACAAAAATGGAGGCTTATTAAAAAGCACAAAGTTTTGCTAAGCCTTTTCCATGTCTCCTCCATCATGTTTCATGGCACCACTATCACCGTACATTGCCATGATTGTCTTCAAATTAAAGTTCTCTAAGCTCATGCCCACGCTCAGACATTACTTCAACTTTCTACTCTTGTTCGTACTATCATCTCCACACTTCCCCTTGATTTGAAATTTCTTTGGGTTTCCAGTCTCATTCCTTTAGCGAACTCAGTGTCGAATTTGGCTCAATTTTTGGGCGTGTGCGAATGTAAAATAGCAATTTCGCTAATGCTCTAAGAGCACTCACAATAAAGTTACAAAAATGACTAAATAGTCATTATAGCAACCAAAACATCAAAAGTACACACTACAATAAAGAAGGTAAAGTTAAACTTTTTTTTGACTAATTGCTACAGTGGGCTGCTATCTCTAGCAGCCCACTCTAGTTAGATGGTATAACAAAATATTATTTTTTATTCCCACTCATTTGCACTTTATCCCTATCTCAGTGGGTTTTTGTTGGTTGTGATATGGGTTTTTGTTGGTTGTGCCTTGGTGGGTTTTGGTTGGTTGTGGTGGTCAGATTTATAGGTTTGGCCATTGTGGATTTGTGGTGGTCAGATTCATTGGTTGGCTAATTTTTTTTTTTCTTTTTTCTCTGCTATTGTGGTTTGTGGCTGTGGCCGGTGGAGCGATGGTGGAGGTGGTGGATGTGGCTATTGCTGTTGGGTTTGTAGCTTGCAGTTGATGGTGGCAGTGCATTGTTGAGGTTGATGATGGTTGTGAGATATGATTTACTATATTTATTTTATTAGTTTGTTTATAGTATTTTAATGTGATGGATGTTAAAGTAGAAGTTTTGATGTTGGATTTATTGTAAAGTGTGTTGTTAAAATAGATAGAGGAGGTTTTTGAGTTGGTAAAAACTAAGGGCCCGTTTGGTAGAGGAGTTTGAGCAATGCTGTTTGTAGTTTTATGAAATATGTGTGGGTGAAAAAGTGTGTGAAAAAGTGTGTAATGTTGTTTAAAAACTGAAAATATGTTGTTTAGATAGTCTACCAAACATGGCCTAAATTTTTTAACTCTCTTATTGTGAATGCTCTAAATAAAAGTTTTAAGCTTCTTACACTCAAAATAGCCTCAAGAAAAACCTATCTGAACTCTCCCTTGTAGGAGTTTCTCTCTCTCTCTCTCTCTCTCTCTCTCTCTCTCTCTCTCTCTCTCTCTCTCTCTTGTAAGGGAGTTGTTGTCTCTCTCATGTGGGAGCATCTTTCTCCCATAGTCTGTACAATTGTGGGCTTTTGCTTTGAATGTATAGGAGTTTGTTTTGTCTGTATATGGTCAACTTGTAATCACTAGTAACTGGAACAAGCCATATTAGATAGGCTGCAGAATTTGTAGCTTACCAAAGAAGAGGAAGAGGGTATTCAAATATCAGCTCCCAGTAGAGCTGGTTTATTGGAAGAGTGTCATCTCAGTTTGTTTGGAAAACTTCTATCTGATTGTCAGCAAAACTAACATGCGTTAAAGAGCACTCTATGGTTAGTGTGGAAGATGGGATCAGATCGAAGGATAGTGGACATTGGGAATGATATCCTCCAATTCAAGTTCAGCTCTAAATACCAAATGGAATGGGTGGAGAAGAATGGCCCGTGGAATTTTGATAACAATCTCCTCTTGTTATGCCGATGGAGAAAAGGCTTAATAGCCGCGAATATTGTCTTCTCTCACTCACCGTTCTAGGTTCAAGTATAGGGAGTCCCATTTGAACTTATGACAGAAGACACGAGTAGAGATATTGGGAATAGGATAGGCAAGTTTCTTGAAGCAAATAAGAGATCTTGGCAATCATATCAAGTGACGTATATGAGGGTCAGGGCTGAACTACCATTGAACAAGCCACTACGTAAAGGGGGTTACTTGATGAATGGAGAAGGAGAGAAATTGTGGGTTACTTTCAAATATGAAAGGCTCCCAATGGTGTGTTACTTTTGTGGAAGGTTGGGCCATGATGACAGGCATTGCGTGGCCACAGAAACGGCGCAAGCGACGGAATACTAGTATGGCGACTGGATAAGGGCCAACGAAAGTTATAAGGGAGGGCAGGAAAGGATGAAACCAAGGAAGGAAGTGCACCAACCGTTAAGCAATGATGGTGGACGGATGGTGGCACAACCAACAGTGGCGAAGGAAGCCATGGCTGGTAGTGGAGGAGGAAGTAGAAGCGATGATGTTGACAAGGTAGTATAGAAGCTAGTAAGAAGAGGTGACATAGGTAATGATGGATAGTCAGGAAGTCAGGCGGCTAGTCACCTTAGTGGATGGGACAGCTCGGCGATAAGTCCACCAAATGTAGAAAAGGCTGAGCTCAGACGTGCCACAAAGAAAGTTCTAAATTTTGAAATTAATAGAAGTGAGGTTGAGGCATCAAGGCATGGACATTCGGTGGTAGGCCTACAAAGAGAGCACACGTTGGAGGAAATAGAGGTCACAAGCCCAATTAAGCCCATTATGGACTTCTCAGCATATGAAGATGAAGGATATTTAGATATGGGCCATAAGAATAAAGATATGGGGCCCAAGACCATCGGAAGCTGGAAGAGGCTTGCAAGGGAGAAAGGCCTAGTTAGAGATGAAGTTGTGATGGGCTAGGAAAAAAGGACTGGGATTAAGAGGGTGGGAGAGTTAAAGAACTTAGAAGCAGAGGAAAATAGAAAACTAAAGAGGAAGCAGGGGAAATGCACTAAGGAAACGGTGGTGACCGCTGAGCAGCACCGCCGAGAGCCATGATGGCTTTAAGTTGGAACTATCGGGGGCTTGGGACCCCCGGTTAGTTGGATTGCTGCACAACCTTATGCGGCAATGGGATCCTGAAGTGATCTTCTTGATGGAAATAAAAATGAAGATTGTTAGAATGAAAAAGGTAAAATTGAAACTGGGTTTTGTTAATGGTTTTTATGTTCAAAGACAAGGAAAAGGAGGAGGTTTGGCAATTTTTTGGAGGAAAGAAGTCAATTTGGAGATTAAAAGTTACTCAAGGCACCACATTGATGCAGTGGTAATGGAAGAAGGATCTGGTTTCAAATGGAGGCTGACCGACTTTTATGGGCATCCGAAGACACATCGGAGAATCATTGAGGTATCTTAATACTCTTAATCGTCAATTTCATTTGCCCTGGTTATGTTTTGGAAATTTTAATGAGATTCTTTCAGTAGAAGAAAAGTTAGGGGGAGCACCGAGATCCTAACAACAGATAGAAGCATTCCGAAATATTATTAATAAGTGTGGTCTTAAAGATATGGGATACTCGGGTTTTGATTTTACTTGGTGCAATCAATAGGAGGGAAACAATAGAGTTTATTTGAGGTTGGACAGGGCACTTGCAACTCCAAGATGGATGGAGCATTTCCCAAATGTAAGAGTTCAGCACTTAGAGGATACCACATCTGACCGTTGCCCCCTTTTACCTGCTGATTCTAATGCCTTTCAAAAGCGTGGAAAGCACAGATTCTTATTTGAGGCCATATGGACAAGACGGGCTGACTGTAAGGAGCTGGTTGAGGAGGTATGGAATGCTAACACAAACCTCCATGATTCGAGTGGCTTTAGTGCGGGACTTAAAAAGTGTGCGAACAACCTAGCTATGTGGGGTAAATTTGTGTTCAGGCAAATTCCGAAAAAGATACAAGAGAAGAAAGCTTGGCTAGGTGATCTTTTAAAGAATGACATAGCACTACAAAATGGGGCTGAAATTAATAAGCTAAGAATAGAGATTAATCTCTTGTTGGATGATGAGCAGTTGTGGTGGCAGTAGAGATCAAAAGTGCAATGGTTGGGGGAGGGAGATCGTAACATGAAATATTTTCATCATTGTGCCTCAGAGTGAAGAAGGAAGAATGCAATTGTTGGTCTGTGGAATGATGAAGGAGTTTAGTGTGATAGTAATGAGAGTATAGTTAGAACAGTCATTGTCAATTTTGAAGATATCTATACCTCCACATACCAATCTTGATTGGAAGAGGTGACAAACCTAATTTAGGTCAAGGTGTCTGAGGAGATGAATGATGAACTAACCAAAGATTTCACCATGGAGGAGGTCAGAATAGCTCTCGGGTAAATGCACCCAACCAAAGTGCCTGGACTAGATGGTATGCCAGCTATCTTTTACCAGAAATATTGGGATATTGTTGGGTCTGATGTTACTAATATGGTATTAAATGTGCAAAATTCAAATGCCTCTTTATCCGATATTAATAATACTTATATTACCTTGGTGCCAAAAGTTAAAATGTTCAACAGGATCAAGGATTTCTGCCCCATCAGTCTCAGTAATGTAGCATACAAATTGGTCTCAAAAGTGCTTGTAAACCGCCTCAAGACAATGTTGCCTCAAATAATATCTGAGAATCAAAGCGCCTTTCTATCTGAAAGGTTGATCACAGATAACGTGCTTATTGCTTTTGAGCTAATGCACTATTTAGATCACAAGAAGACTGGAAAGGATGGCTACATGGCAGTCAAGCTTGACATGAGCAAGTCCTACAATAGGGTAGAATGGGAATTCATTGAGAAAGTGATGAAGAGGTTGGGTTTTCATGAGAAATGGGTTGGATGGGTGCTAAAATGTATAACAATAGTCACATACTCTGTGCTGATTAATGGGGAAGCTCATGGTAGAATCTCTCTGACTAGGGGACTTCGACAAGGAGATCCATTGTCATCCTATTTATTTCTTCTATGTATGGAAGCCTTCTCTATCCTTATAATAAGGTTGATAGGGAGGAGGTCAGCAAGTTTGTGGAAATCCTAGAGCTTTTTAAGGTAGCCTCGGGGCAAAAGATCAATATGGATAAGTCCTCAATGACTTTTAGCCATAATACGCCCATGGAAACAAGAAGTGAGGTCCTAGAAATTCTAGGGCCAATGCAAGAATTAAGGCAAGGAAAATATCTTGGTCTCCCATCAGTAATAGGCAAGTCGAAGAATCAAGTATTTGCAGGGGGAAAAAAAAAAAAAAAAAAAACTCTCCAATTGGAAAGAAAGAATGCTCTCAGTGGGGGGGAAGAAAATTCTAATTAAAGCAGTCACGCAGACAATCCCTACATATACTATGAGTTGCTTCCAACTCCCAAAAGGTCTATATGAGGACCTAGAAAGAATGAAGAGAAATTTCTGGTGGGGTCAGAGAGATCAAAAAGCTAAAATGGCTTGGGTCAGCTGAGGGAAAATGTGCAAGTCAAAATCAAAAGGCGGAATGGGTTTCCGTAACTTATAGGCATTCAATCTAGCAATGTTAGCGAAGTAGGCTTGGCGTATCCTGACAAACCCAAACTCTCTGATTGCGAGAATTTACAAGGCCAAGTACTTCCCCTATAGTGATATTCTAGGTGCAAAGCTTGGATGCAACCCTTCTTATGCTTGGAGAAGCATTTACAACAGCTTGGAGGTCATTAATAGGGGTATAAGGTGGAGGGTAGGAAATTGTAAGATGATACATATTTGGGATGACAAGTATCTGCCTACTCCCACAACCCATAAAGTTTGCTCCCCCTAACAAGACATTGGTGATTTCCCCATGATGTCATCACTAATTGATGAAGAAACAAGGCACTGGAAAGTGGACAAGGTTAAGAGGCATTTCCTTCCATTTGAGGATGAAACCATCCTAAACATCCCTTTTAGCTATACCTTGCCGGAAAATAGCGTAATTTGGATGCAAAACAAATAGGGCATTTTCTCTATCAAAAGTGCATATTATGTTGCTCTTCCTCTTGTGGAGAACTCTGAGGTGGGTAAATGTTCAACCAGAGATTGTAGGACTTGCTTATGGAAGAAAGTGTGGCAACTCTAGCTTCCTACCAAGGTCAGAATTTTTGCTTGGAAGGCTTGCATGGATGGGCTACCTACTAGACTAAACCTGGCAAAGCGAGGTCTAAATGTTGAGGCCAAATGTCCACTCTATGAGAAAGTAGTTGAAAGCACTAGTCATGCATTAATTTATTGTGACAAGCTGTGTGAGGTATGGTGGAATTGGTAAGATTTCCCAGTAAACCTATTGGCAGAGAACATTTACCTTGTGGACTTAGCTTTGAAAATTTTGGATGTTGGTACTCTGCTTGACCTTGAAATTCTCTTTGCCACTGTGTGGTCTATATGATTTAATAGAAATCAAGTGGTTCATGATTCTAAGGGAAGTCCCTCCTCTCATATATGGAACCTTGCATTGTGCACCCAAGAGGATTATAAAAATGCTATAGTGCATAGTCATGTTAAACAACAAGCCCCTGACGTTGGGTGGGTGGCGCCTCCGCCAGAAACCTACAAGATAAATGTAGATGGTGCTACGGCAAGGGCTGGGGGTAGGTCCAGCGTGGGCGTGGTTATTCGAGATAGTGGGGGAATGCTTGTAGCAGCGGCTTGCAAGGTGTTGAATGGGAATTATGATGCAGCAGTCTCGGAAGCCTTTGCAGTGGTTGAAGGAATTCGGTTGGCCAAGGAGATGAAGCTTCATCAGATCATTGTTCAGTCTGACTCAATTGGGGTGGTTGATGCCATTAATGCGAACAGTTGCAATGGAGATATTGGGATGGTTATTCAAGGATCCTTGGAGCTACTTTAGCCTTTTAGGAGCTGGAAAGTGAGACACCTGAAAAGGGACTACAATAGAGCAGCACACAAACTTGCACAGATAGCTAAGACAACTGGAACTTCTCAGCAGTGGAAAGGAATGGACCCACCAATGATTTAGCAGGTTTTGCTGCTAGATAGGGCTAAGTGTTAATTCTGTATTTGATGGCTTGTTTTTTTCCTTTTCTCTGTGCTCTGTTGTATGCCAATTTCAGTTTTAATGGAATTCCAGGTTTCATTTTCTAAAAAAAAAAAAAGCCTCAAGACACTACTTTTATTTATTATTTAAAAAAAAAAAAATTCTTGCTAATGTGCGTTACCAATCAAATTATGCCACTTGTCTGGCTTTTAAAAGTATAATAAATTGTTTGATAAACTATGTTATTTTTTTTTATTATTATTTTTTAATCTAGTGGTCCATGTGAAATTAGCTAATGTTGTCACTTTAACATTCTATTACATGTATAGGATAGAAAGTTAAAGAAATTAGATGGAATGACATATAACATTATTAATAGTTTAAAAAATAAAAAACAACTTTTAATAGTTTAAAAAATAAAACAGTAAAGATTCTAAACTCTAGGGAAGAAAATTTTACTTTTGCTTATTATATATTATTGTGTGTGTTAATTATCCAAGGATAGTAATGCTAGAATTATAATTTTTATCACAACTTTTATCACAATTTGTTCACATGGTAAGTTATGAATAGTAGAGTTGTGAATCCACCATTTTTACTTCACCACTCACAACTTATCACATAAGCAAATTATAGCAAAAATTGTGATCTTATACACAATATAAGTTATAGAATTGTTGTGCAAATAAAGTAGGACCACAGACCAAGAAAGCTAATAATGGTTATAGGCCCTGACAATGACCTATATTCTAATAGTCCCCCTCAACTCAAGATGGGTTATGATGAATGAGCTTACAATTAGTGGGGGAGCCACAAATTTGACTTTGGAGCTGAATGAAAAATCTAGTCATTAATAAGGGTCCCTCTCTCTCTCTCTCTCTCTCTCTCTCTCTCTCTCTCTCTCTATATATATATATATATATATATATATACAGTATTCTTACTATTAATTATAAACCAAATCAAGATATAAACTAAGAAATTTATAACCCAATGTGTATTACACAGATTCAAAAAAACTTAGAGCCATTATTAACAAAAAGATTTGAATAAAAATGTTAATTCACCTAATTAGCATGCACAATTCATCACTAATAAAAATGTGTTGGGTATACAAATGTGAATAAAGTGTCACATTGAATAATAATAATAACAACAACAACAATAATAATAATAGTGAGTAATTAATAAAATATAATTGGGCCCAAGAAAACTTATTCCGACCTATAAATGACTGCAGCGATGAATAAAGTATAAGTTCTTCTATAGACCCAACAAAACTTGACAACAATTTCATAACACTAGCTTGTCATCACACATATAGGTTATTAAAAAAAAAATTAAATAATTCCATAGTGTTGTGGATCCATGTATGATGTTTGTTTTGTTTAGACCCTTGTATACTCAGATCGTTTAACCAAATTAGTTAACCAAGTTGATACTTAGGTTTATTATTCAGATCTAGGTTAAACACATACAACCATATTACTTAGTGTAGAAAAGTAAAGAAGGCAAGCAATATGATGACCTAGGAAAATCAATGTAACCATCAGTTTCAAGGTAAAAATACCTAGGGAGGATTTAACATAATATATCCTCAAGGCAACAAATTCACTATTATAGAATGGAAGTTTTACAATAGATTTAAACCGTAAATCTAAAGCTACCTCTTATAGTACTTACTCACATGATCACGTGCAACTCCGAATCCACAGACTCTTCTATCTAAATTTATCGCACACAAACACCCACGTTTGTGACTCTGAGATCCCTCTCAAAACTTTAAATCATCAGCTATGTATGATCTTGTATGCAGCAACTTTATCCACCAGTTATTGAATGTATATCTTCTTTTTGGTAGATGCTTGTTAAGTTAGAAGGCTACAGAAACCTCACAAATCTCATAGGAGCAACTCACAAGACTTCCAAGAACATCTGAAATGTATTTAGGGTTTTCCTTTTATACTAAGTAGTGTTGGATTGAAACCCTAAACATTTTCATGATATTTAGGATTGATTTAAAATCTATAGAAAATGATCTTCGATCAATTGAGCCTTTCTTTTGATCAATCGAGCCTTGTAGAACCTGAATTCTTCTTTTTGCAGCTTGACTGTTTTTGAATCTTGAATTTAATCACCATAAGCAATTTCTAACACTTAACCTAGACATGTTTTTGTTCTCGGTTTACCAACTTACATATAATTAGAACCTAAACATTTATTCCTAAATATTTAATACCTAACATATGAGATGATAGGCTAATTTTAGAATGTTGAGAAATTTTTGTTGTGTCCTTGTTCTATTGAAATAGTATGAGAGGTGCTTCATCCATAACATTTTCAGAACAAATCATAAGTGATTAGTTGTTATTAGTTCTGATTTAAACCTACCACTAAAATTACTTTTTTTAGCTTGAAAGCTCAAATAGTGTGAAACATTATAGCTTGTTTAGACCCCCGATTTTAAATACATGGCTTAATTGCTTTTATTCTAACTTATCCAAGTGCGAAACAAAAGTAAATGATACATAATAATCGGAACTACTCTCTAAGCCATAACCACAAGCAAGCAACAACAAATATAAAGCTTAAAGAGTAAAGGAAGAGAGATGCAAACACAAGTTAACACCGAGATGTGTTATCGAAGAGGAAATTAAATAACTTGACGAAAAACCTATCTGCGACCCTCCAAGTCAAAATGATCCACTAGTGAATAAGTTGGAGTACAAGGATACCAAAAGAACCCTCCAACCCTAATCTACCAAAAGCACTTGAGCCTTCCAAACTCAGCTACCAATGGGCTTCTTGGAATCTTGTCTTCACTAGTTATTTGGATCCCGCAATACTGCCTGATTGCACCGCCAAGCCTCACTGGCTTCTTTTGGCAAATACCCAATGCTTCCCAAGATCCAAAATACTCTCTACAATCTGAATAGGTGTGGGTTGTGTTTAGGTACAAATCTCCTCTCAAGGTATGATAATGGGAGAGGGGAGGTGAAGAGACTATAAAGAAATTCTCATTTAAGGATGAGTAGCTGTCTCTCTAAAATGATGGGTGTGTTGTAGAAACCTCTTTAGGGCTTTCTTCTGAATAGCCTCCCTACAATTTTATGGGTAATGAATGTATATATAGTATGGGTGAAGGATATAAGAGTTACACTTAAAATCATCTAGGCAAAGAGTTTTGTGAGTCACTAGCAACTTGGCCTGAGTCAAGAAGTAACTCGCGAAATACAGCTTAGCACTTGACTCTACAACTTCCAACATGTGCTTCTCAAATGACTTTCATAGGTTGCACTACTCGCAAGCCAAGTCGCGATGTCAACTTCTTGAGCAATCTTCACCAACTTAATACTAAACTCATTACAAATAAATTTCACAAAATACAAGGAAATAAATTAATGCAATTACAATACTACTTTTTGTCATGGAATAAAGCCAACATAATGTTATGTGAAAAACCATAACTTAACATACCTCATCAATAACAACCTATAACATTTTATGAAAAATAAAAAATAAAAAATAAATAAAACCTGTCATTTAAGATTTATTGTGGAAATATTATTGTCATAATATATATGTCTCGAAATATTATAATCTATTGAGATAATTACCTGTTCCAGTGACATCGAGTTTGCATAATTTGCGGGATTCAAAAATTATCCAACAGATTTGTTTAATCAGCCATAAAAGAGCATCTTTGCAAACGGGTATAAGCATATTGTCTTCAAGGGTTAAAACAATAGTTGCGAATCCTGTCAAAAGGAAATTAACAATGTAATTAATTAACACTAAGGATTTATAGGAGAGAGATATATTAAACATTTTCTCACACTATTTATAAAAGAACAGTTTTTTTTTTTTTTTTAATCAAAAGATTTGGCTTTTTATTTCATGTTCCTTTTTTTTTCTTTCTTCCTTCTCGTCCCAGTTGCTACTTCCTATGTTGATATATAAATTTTTTTCTCTTAATTTTGTGTAAAAGTATTTACATGAAATGGACGAACTTCATAAGTTTTTTAGTACTGAAAAAAAAAAACCCATATTACGACATTTCTGGTTGACGGGCTCAAAAGACAACCGTACTTGATTTCCAAAACCAGGAAGTTGAAAATTAGGCAAATATAAAAGTTATTATACTTCTACTTGTTTGTTGCCTTGAGAGTTAAGACTTTTCTCTAGTCAGGCTGGACATCAATTTCTACTTGTTTGTTGTCAGTTGTAGAAAAAATAATTATTATACTTCTTTGGCTCAATAAAGTATAACTCAGCAATCAAAAAGGGAAAAAAAATCAAAATCAAAATATAATTGAAGGTATTTATTAGAGAAGTCCTCCTTCCTCTCACAGGAGGTGTGGGTCCCACCATGAGTCACCCACTAGGGCTCACACTTATTGTGAGAGGAGAGATGACTCTTCCCATGTAAATGAATAATTTCTTGTACTTACTATTTTGTGCACGAATGACAGCTGCATGTAAAGCACTCATGCCGTTCCTTCCCATGTAGGAGCATTCTGGAATGGTTTCTATAATTTGGAGAGCAATTTTGTAAAATCCTCGATCCACTGCTAAAAAGAGAGGGGATTCCGAAGCATTATTTGTCAAAGAAGCTAACTCTGGGTCTTCCCTAATTAGGAACTCCACAATGTCATAATGATCATTTCTTATAGCCTCATGCAGTGCTGTATTCTTCTCCAGATTTCTCTTTCTTAGTAGTAGGTTTTTCACTGCAGCTTCTTGGTCTTTTGCACAACTTATTAGACGTTTTGTCATGTCGAAGTGTCCTAAGCTTGCTGCAATATGTAGTGCAGTATTGCCTTTGCAATTTTCCATACACAAAAGTGATGGCTGCGAATCAAGAACTTTTTTAATGATCTGCACCTTTCCAGATTTTGCAGCCACATGAAGGACAGAGTTCCCCCTCCTTGTCACCTGCTTGAGATTTAAATCGTCACCCCTAATTTCTTCAAGGAAACTATCATTCCCAGAAATTGCTGCATTGAACAGTCCAACATCCATCGAGTTTCTTCTTGAATCTTAAGCTAGCCTTGTTTCCCAAAGTCAACCTTATAGTTTATAAATATACGGCAATCAGCAAATTAATAAATCTTATAATATCACATATTATTTGTTTATATGTTGGTCAAAATTATATGAATTCTGTAAGGATTTTATGTGACATGTTCACAAATTGTTAATCGCTATTCTAGAGTATCCAGACATTACAAGTTACAACACAAAGGGGGCAACCTATTGCTTGGTGGGCATCTTGGTATCAAACATTAGATGGGGTTAGGAAGGCTCATTAAATGTTGATAGGTCCACTCTGAAGTATGAACATTCTGTTACATTTTTCTAACCAGATTTTGTGTTAACCATCATTTGAAACTTCTATGAAAAAAATAAGTTTAAAGAAAAAGATAAAAATAAACTAAATAAAAGAACGCGAGAGCACTTACTTGAATAGATGTAATTTCGTTCCACAAGCTTCCCGTAAATTTTCTAAGGGAAACCATTCAAATTTATAGACAATAGTTTAGTAAGAAAGAAGTACACGTTAAGAACACATTCTTTCAAGAATTCAAGTAAGGAATATAATAAAGGAAATATAAATTAAAGAAGTTCTTACTAGTGTTCTGCTGAAGTGACTTAAAAAGGGAAAAAGACAACGATTCTTGTTATTCTTCTTTTGATTGTTGAAGTGTTTGTCAAGCCTAAAAGTTATTCAAAGGTATCAAGGTCAGGAGTCTTAGGATTGTCCACTATGATTAAGTTCATTTAAGTTTTTTTTTTTTTTTTTAAATTTTTTTTTATTACATACAATTGATAATTTATCTTGATATAAATCAGGAGATAGTTTAATTTTGGGGACTATTTATGATCACAAGCTATAACCTTGTTTTTGCAGTGAGAATTAATTTTATCTCAAGAAAATGAGGCTCTCAGTATTTAAGGAAAACTTGCACCCCTTGGTATACTCACATCTGTATGAACAGATACATCAATCCCAAAAGTTAAAACCCTACCCAAATACCGGTTTCTCTCTACCGAAATAGATGAATAGCCATCGTTGTCAAATGTTTAAATTTATATGTATTTATGATGAACTGAGATTTAATAAAACATGTTGCAAAGAATCTCAATTGCACTTGGCAACCAAAAAACGAAAGAGTTTTGTTCACACTCTCGAGATTTTGACACGTGGATTGTAGTATATTTATAGTTGAAGAATACAATAAAGATTACATTTAGATTGTTATATTAAAGAGAAATGCAAAACTAAAGGATTTCTAGAGAGAGAATATTTCAAAGATTCTGTTATTGATTTTTATATGATTGCACATTTGATTACGGCTATAAAGTTGTGTTTGTTTCAGCTGTAAAGGAAATTTGAAAAACATTTTACGTGCTTGCTGTTTGGGATGGTCAGAAAATTCAGTTAAACCGAAAATGCTTTTCCTTGACCGTAAACTCTGCTTATATACACGGAACAGAGATCTACAAAGAGTGGCTCCAAGTCTAACAGACTAACAGCTTTTCTAAGACCCAATAGATTAATTACACTTGAATTTCACTCTAAGCTGAATATTATTAATGTTGAGAGTATGAGCTACATGTGGTTTGAGTCCTTAATCTTGTGTTATATGTCGTTTTAGGCTGACATGATTTGAAGTCCAACATTGCAGCTTTGCTTGGCCTGATCATATCTTAATCTTGTGTTATATGTATTTTTTTACATATGTATCATCCTATTTTTTTAGTTAGATGAAAATAATCTAGAGACAAGATTTATCAATCATTTTATCTAGATAAATTTGATCTTGTTTTTTGCTATCATGATCTTGGGTTGCTCTTGTTTGAAGTTTATCATTATAATCTGATCCAATACTCCTCCCAACAATTTATGCGGATGTCATTTTGATCGATGATCAAACTATAAAACCTTAGGGAAAAATTAATAATTTATCCGGATGTAACTTTAAGAAAAGTGAATGATGTATGGAACAGATATAGAATTAGAAACCAAGCAATACACATAAAGAGCAACATGTAAGAAATGATCACTAGTTCACAAACCAAGAACGATCAATTACATAGATTCCAAAATGTCGTTTATTTTTTATTTAGAAGAACAGACCGATCGACAACAATAAAGGCGGATTGATAGACCAAATCGCATTCCACTATATAGGTTCCACCCAGAGGCAGAGATACAAGTAAAAGATGCAAAAAGTAGCACTCTGTTGTTGCGGGAAAGGGATCACATTGGTTGCAAAAGAGTTGTTAGAAAGGAATCATTTGGTGGTGAGAGAGAAGAAGACTGGGGAATAGTTTAGGTGCTACGAGTCCTGCGGTAAGAATTCCATGGGAGATAAACAGCAAGAAACATGAACAGAGTGATAGATTCAGTTACAAAGAGAAGAAGTAGTCTTGGGAAATTGGCAGTCATCGATTTTGGGATACATGTGTTGGGTGCACTGCACCATGTTCCAACCCACACTTTGTCTTAGCTCTTTAAATGAGCTTGTTGGACAAGTGTTGAGAAGTCAGCAAAGTGAAATGGGTTTGCTGGAGAAGCTTGTCCGAAAGAGAAGAGTTAGGTTCATCTTTCCTCAATTATGTATAAAAGTCCAACAACATTTATGAAGGGATGTACAAAAGTCAAGCCACATAAATGATTATGTGATGTTAAACTTGTGAGACACGTTGGAAGGAAGAAAGAAAAGAAAGAAGTAAAAGGCAAGGTCATTCGGCTAAGGGAGAGCTGAAATTGGTTGAAGCTAAGTCAAGATAAGTTGGTTTGCATTTAATGTGACTTGATGAGAAGAGTGTGAAAAGAAGAAAAGAGGAAAAGATGAAGAAATAAAGGTAGAGGCCATTCGGCCATTTGGGCAGAGGAGAAGAAAAGAAGTGAAGTCCCAAAGTGTGAGGACTAGTGCAGTCTTGAAGAGCTGCGTGAGTGAGAGCAAGCAAAAGAGGAGAAAAATAGAGAGAGCTAGAGAAAATACACAGTGAGGAAGAAAGCAGTGAATGAAAAGAAAAAGAAGGTTTTTTTTTACTCAAGTTGTATCTCTAAGTGTTGTAATCTCTATTTAATATAGTGAAATTATTCAGAGTTTGTCCCATAATTTTTCCCTTCAAGGAGAAAGGGTTTCCATGTAAATCTTTGTGTTTTTGTGTGGTTGTGCTTCCGTTGTGCTTGCTAAAATTTATTCACAGTAATATAGAATTTTTTCCAACAATATGGGGGCTAAGAATCAAAATAGAGGCAGTAGTTATCGCTTGGAGAGACCAAAAGCCAGAGAATCAAATACCATAAAGCTTCTGAAGTTTGGGTTGTTCCTTAAAATTGCCAAGCCATTGTCGTTATAACCACCAGGCAGTTGAAAGGCTGCTGCGATGGTGACAGTTGCAACGAGTGTGGCTACCAATAAATTGACTTTGGTCATTTCCTCTGCAGTCTGCAATATCTGCCTCAAGAGTCTGCTCTTTCGCAGTTTGCATGTAAACCACTCTTTCCAAGCTTCCCGCTGCAATCAATCTTTTAAAGATTTTACCCTGCAAGTGTTTAAACGGATCGGAACTGTCAACGCCTTATCAGCATTAGATATTTTCTTGCATGACAGAAATTTTGAAGTTCAGATTCTAAGTCATATATAATTAAATACTCGTGACTTCTTTTTTCATAATTTTTTATTTAATATACTGAGACAACAAGTTGTAAGTAGTAGATAATTACTTACACATACAATTTGTAAATAATAGACACTTACATAAATTTATCATTAACATCATTTCTATTTTCCACAACTAACAATCTACAAGGTCAATAAATTACGAAAAAAAGGTGAGTAAGTCCATAGGAGACTCATTCTTATTCTTTTACATTACATTTTGTTTTATACTCTATATTTTGGGACTTATTACTGTATACTTAATTACTTCAACTTGGTTGAATTTCATCCAAAAAAAAAACTTGGTTGAAGAAATTAAAAGGCCCTTTTCTTTCTTTTTTACATACAAATTATGCTATTAACATAAAAATAAGTCTACACAATAACAATATAGACCATTAAAAATTAAGGAAAATGCTAAAATTGTTACAAATTTTGTATAAAGAAAAAAACACACAAACTGTCTTGTTAATTTATGTGATTGGTGCCATATCAATAATATAATAGATAAATATACGTTGTGTATATATATATATATATTTTTTAAATGATGATACATTTGTATATGTAAAATTTATTAAATAAAATTTTTTATATCCTTAGTATCACTGAAAAAAATAATATTCACAAATTAATTTAGGTCATATTGTTTTGTTAGTTAGGCGCAAAGCAAAGGTAGGGCCATCGGTAATTAATCAACTGGTGATCTGCAATTTGTAAATTGCTAAATTCGTAATGATTGATCTTGAAAGTAATATTTAATGGTCAATATAGTGAATACGATTACAATTATCCTTTTTTTTTTTTTTTTTTGAAATAACAGATTAGAAATACTTTTATTGATAGAAAACCGTATACAATGTAAAGGAAGAAAGGGATATAAACATTTTGGAATATTACAAATTTTATTATATAAGTTTTACAAATGGATGTGCAAAGATAATTCAACATTTATTTATGACTAAAACTTAAGTACACTTTTTTTTTCTTTTTTTTTTTTGAGGTAAATGATAGAAACTTTATTGATATAAATAAACTATAATCAAGTACAAGTATGGCCGTGTGTCCCCAGACCAAAGAAAAACAAATACAAACAGCTGCTAGAAATGTCAAGGACAGTAGTATAACAAGAGAACCATAGCAGCAGATTGAAAAATCTAACACTCATAATCTCTAATACACCACCAAGAAACCAATAGTCTCATCAGCAGTGGCGATGCCACGCTCAACCCAGGGTGTTCCCAGGAACACCCTGAACTGAAAAAAAAAAAAAAAATTGTATATAATAATTAATTTTTTTTATTTGATTACCCTTAAAAAAATTAAGAACAACCTCAATCAAAATTAGGAACACCTTCAAATTAAAAATAAAATAAAAATATTTGTTCTACTTTCAAGCAAAAAAAAAAAAAAAAAAAAAACCCAAAAAAAATTGAACTAATATCTGTAAAAAAAATAAAATAAAAATGTAACAAGTAAGTGGCAAGCCCATAGATTCTCAAAAAAAAAAAAAAAAAAAAAAAACAATAGACGGCAAGCCCAACATCGGATGAAGACGCAATGTTTCTGCAAGATTTTTACGACAAAAAATTGAAAAAATCTTGCATTTTTGTTGTTTGTAACTGAGGCTGAGAAGGAGGGAGAGGAAGAGATTTGTTAGGAAGAGAATGAAGAGACTAAGAAGGGCGGAGAGGAAGAGACTTGCAAGAGAAAGAAAAAAAAGATAGGAAAAAGAGAGAACCTCTGAAGAGTCCGAGCGTGTAGATGATAGATGATTAGCTAGGAACTGAGAAGGTATAAGTCAAGGCATTGGAAAAGTAAGAGAAGTTTAAATGTGTGGATGAGAACCATTCTAGACAATAGTGAAAGAAAAAAAAAAGAAAAAAAAGAAAGAAAGAAAGATGAGAGAATTAAAAAATGGTGGAAAGGAAAAAAATCAAGGAAAAACTGGATTGGGCTTGGACAATTTAGGAATTTACAATTTCCTTTTATCAAGTAATTTCCCATCATGTCACTTTCTCTTCTGGTACTCATATAGATATAGCTTGAGTCAAATTAGGTTATCTGCATTATTGTTTCTCAAAAAAAGATTTTTAGCCTATGGGATGTGTGTTAGTGTAACTAATAAATAATAATTTAATTAATCAATAATTAATTGAGAGAAGTACCTAATAAATAATAATTAATAATTTAATTAACCAATACATTATAAAAGACAAACAAATTTAATTATTTAGGCTAAACAATAATTAATAATTTTATAATTAATGAAACAACAATATAACAAATAATAATTTATAAAAGACAAACAAATTAATGAAACAACTAAACAACAATAATTAATAATTTTATTAATATTTCAAATGAACTTATAGTTTATTGTTTATTCTTTTGTTAGAATTATAGACAAATATTTGATAAGAAAATCACATAAAAGACAATTGTAAACTTTACGTATTTACGTGTTTTTTTATTGTTATTGTCGTCAATATACAAAATATTTTTTTTTTATTAAATTATGTAATTTATTTTTGTTAAGGAACACCTTAAAAAAAATTTATGGAGTCACCACTGCTCATCAGGGATACGTTTTGGATGCCGTTGAACTTTATCAAAATAAAATTTGCTCCTCGCAGTCCAAATTGCTCAAGACACCATGGCCCACTTCTCGATCTCATCAGGGGTAAGTCTATCCACCAGAATCCGAAATAATGAGAAAAAATCCAACACTGCATTGGAACACTTCTGGATTTTTCCTCTGCATAAGGCCCAGACATTTCTGGCAAATGGACATTCCCATAGCACGAGCTCAATTGTTTCTGCGTTCTGGTAGCAAAATCCACAATGTGGCTCCACCTACAATTTTCGTCTGTGCAAATTACCACGGGTTGGCAGTATGTTAGAATAAGCTCGCCAGAGAAAGGTGCGAACTTTGGGAAGGACATTTAAAGCCCAAATCTTATTCCAAATACACCGATCCGAAGCAGCTGTTGAGTGCTCAACCTGGGCCTGTTCCTTCATCCTCAGAGCTACTTGATAGGCAGATTTCAATTTTCACAGTAAAAGTTTTGTTTCGGTTCTCCTTCCAAACCAGTGTGTCATGGTTTGCATTCCTAGGCAGAGGAATGGCCATAATTTCCATTTGGGTTCGAAAGGCAAAGAGATCAAAAAAAATTTCTCTATCCCACTGCCGAGTATTAGCCTCCATTAAATTACGTACTTACTAACAGATTTGGCCAGGGCTCCCCAAGAAAAACTGGTTTGTGTGATAACCACTTGTGAGTTGAGACTTCAATACTTCTACCATCACCAACCTTCCAAATTGAGCCCTCCCTAATAATATCCCTTGCTGCCAACAAACTGCACCACACGTAAGATGGATTGTTGCGAGGACCTGCATCCATGAACGAACAATTGGGGAAGTACCTTGATTTATACATCATATAAAACAAAGAATGGGTATTATGAATCAGCCTCCATACTTGTCTAGCCAATAAAACTAAATTAAGTATGCGTTTGGATAGTGTTGAAAAGCACTATCCACGCGTCTGTGTTTTCTATTTCAACTTCTTTTTCTTTTCTTTTCTTTTTTATTTTTTATTTTTATAAAATTTGAGAAGCACGTGAATGTGGGAGTGACAGACTTGCCAGTGGGTTCCGTGCACTGTTCACGGGCAAATCTCTTTTCTCAGCAACTTTTTCATTAAAAATGAGTCTCACGGCACTATTTACATATTTAAAAATTATTTTGTTACAATATTTTCATTTTTCAGTTTTCAACAAAATAAGCTGTATCCAAATAGACCCTGAGGCTTGGATGTCTTGAAAACCCTTGCTACCATTTTTCTTTGGAGTACACAACTTCTTCCAATTGATCCAGTGAATTTTCGTCTCATCCTTTGTTTGTCCCTACCAATATTTTGCCAAAGTAGAATTAATGGTATCACATAGGGCCTTGGGGATTTTGAAAATTCCCATAGTGTAAGTGGGGATGGCCTGAGCAACAGTTTTGATTAGAATTTCCATACTCGGTTTGGAAATGATTTCTCCTTCTAGTCCATAACTCTCTTTGTAATTTTCTCCTGAAGGTCTCTAAAGGTGTTAACCTTAAAATTTCCCCCCACCATTGGAAGACCCAAGTACTTCTCACAATTCTCCATAATCCTTGCTCCCATCAATCCTTGAATGGCCATTTTAAAATTCAGTCTTGTGTTTCGACTAAAAAAAAAAAACCTATCGTCTTCTGCCTATTGATTTCTTGACCTGATTCTTCCTCATACCACCTTAATAATTGAAGGAGATGTTGGCACTCCTCCATAGTGGCCTGGCAAAAAATGAAGCTATCATATACATAAAGGAGATGAGATATATATACCCTGTTTGTGCATGACAAAATTCTATGGAGGATTTGAGAAGCAACAGCATGTCAAATTAAGAAGGATAGACCTTCTGCACATAGAAGGGATAGGTATGGAGATAATGGGTTCCCCTGCTTGATACCCTGGGATGGAGTAATGTACCTTCTAGGCTCACCATATATAAGCATCAAATAGGAAGAAGCACAAACTATTTCCATAGCTAGCTGAACCCACTGGTCATCAATACCTATCTAAGCATAATTGTTCTGAGGAAACTCCACTACACTCGATCATAGGTTTTGCTAATATCCGGTTTAATGGTCATTTGCCCCTTCTTCCCGATTCTTTTATTCCTCATCCTATGTAAAAGTTATTGCAGTATTATTAGTAATTAATAGGTTAGGCACAAAAGCACTTTGTGAATTAGAAATAACATTGGGCAAGATTAGTTTTAACCGGTTGGCTAAAACTTTACTCACAAGATTGGCACATGATTGTGTACCCTTCATTGAGGTGAATCTTCGCTCAAGCCCACAAAAATTGAACCTATATGTTCCACTAGTGGCTACACAGATTCCCTACAATTCCTTACCAAATTAATTCCATATAAATTCTAGTTGCAAAATTGTTTACATATGCAAGGATCCAAAGGATACATTTGTGGCTTTATGGCACTTTAATCACAAGATGAGTGCTAAGGAGGAAGTCTCGGCCATGAAAGATCTTCCTTTGGAGGATGCATTTGAGTTCTTTTGTGAAGGATTAACTCCTTCTGGACCATATAGGGACCATTTATTAGGATATTGGAGAGCAAGTTTGGAATCACTAGAGAATATACTATTTTTAAAGTATGAAGATTTGAAGAATGAAACTGAACATTGGGTAAAGAAAATAGCTCAGTTCATGGGTCCTCCTTTCTCCTTGGAGGAGGAAGATAAAGGTGTGGTGCAAAAGATTATACACCTATATAGTTTTGAGAACATGTCTAGTTTGGAAGTGAATAAAAATGGAATGGTAAAGTTGGAGTTTGGACTCACAAAAGATGGAGTCAACATGTATGAGTTCAAAAATAATTCATTTTTTAAGAATGGTAAGGTTGGAGATTGGAGTAATCATCTCACATCTGAAATGGCTAGACGACTCAATCAAATAACTAAGCAAATGCTAACTAGTTCTGGTTTGACATTGAACATCACACCTAGTGGAAGAGCTGAGAATCTACACCACTTTCATGGCTTCCATCAAAATGGTTGTGTATGGAGGCTAAATAAAATATGGCACCAAGGTTTGTAGTATGTCAAACAAGTAAATGATCATTTTCATTTCTTTCGATATATAAAGGGTCAGTTCATGGTTCTTACTTAGTTTTCATCAATTTAAGGGTATGCATGATGCCATGTTACTTAAATTATTTTCCTCTTGTAGGTTACTTAATATGGTGAGAATGATCTTTTTAGTCTATAACATTAAGTATTAATGTGTTTTTCAGTGTATTGTAATCATTGAAACTTGAAATATCAATTTCATAATTATTATGTTAATATAATTATTCATCTTTTTTGGGTTAAAATTATTCATTTTCTTATTACATCTATATTTCATATGTATCTAAAAATTAAAGCGTAGTATTTATTATTGCTACGCTCCTGTTAAGCCACCTCATCACCATGTCATTGACCACATAATTAATCATTTTCATATTTACTTTTTACCTTTAATTTTTTTACAATATTAAATATATAAATATATGGGCTTTACAAATTCATCTTAGATGGTTTTAACTTTACATATTCATCTACTTTATTTTTGATGTTATAATCTATATAATAAATCAATGGAAAATCAAACAAAAGTATTGTCTATATATATTCATCTTGGGCAGTTTTAACTTTACATATTATTTTGCCCCTTCGTTTTACTTTTATTTTGACTCTTCTTATTCTCATCATCTTACTATGAATTTGTCACTCTCTCTCATTCTATGCATATTTTTCCCTTACAAAAAAAGGTTATTTCTCTCTCTCTCAATTTTTTTTTTCATTTTTTGTTGGATTTTTTTTCCCCTATATCTCTACATTAGATTGATAGATATATATTTTTATTTATTTTAGAATTCTACTTTTTAAAAGTTTTATATAAAATAAATATTCACTGCCCATAGGAGGATCTCCTAATAGAGGTTCGTTTCCTTATTGTCCTATTATTAACTAATTCATATGTATTCCTTGATGCAAATATTTTACAATACTAGTATTGCAAAAAGGTATGTACTATTATTTACAATACTAGATACCTTTTTATCATTTTATGTACACTAATTTATGTCCTACTCATCACTCATCAGATCCAAATGATTCGAGTCCATTAAGCTCACACATGCTTTACGCTCTTATGACCCATTAGCCATATATGTTTTGGTTATCATCGATATGTTTAAGACTACATTGTCTAGGCCAATCCGTGCATTTGCTAGTGTCATCAATATGGTTCTCTTGTTCTAGCATGTCATTATCAATTATAATGCACCAATCTTTACTCCTATATGAGTCATGACTACTCAGTTGAGCTCCTGACATCGTAAGCATTCAAGAAACGAGGCTCTTGCACTTGCAATTGATAGAGTCCCTGATAGTGAGATCGATGAGGCAACTGCTGCTGGTGCTGGAGAATTTGGATTATCAAAATCTAGTAGTGCTTAGCTGACGTTATGGAAAATTTTCAGCGTATTCTTCGCTCTCGGTGCACCAAAATTTTCAGGACATCATTCTACGCACTCATGATGTCATCACTGCCCTTTTGGCTTGGATTAATTTGCGATTGGATGTTCTCCAGAGTTGAGACTCGAGATCCCCAATCTGCAAATCATCGAGGATTATCCTTTGTCATTTGTGACAAAAAGGGAGGGTGTGAATACTTTATCTAGAAAGATTTAAATGAGGGGGAGTAGCTATTGGGAAAGTAGGTTTCTTTATGTATGCTATCATGGGGAAGAGAATACCTATTATTTTTGTTTTGGACTAATGCTATAAACATAAATTATTTTATAAACATTTTTATAAATTGTAACAAATTTTTACTAGTTCCTTTAGTAACATTATTACATTTTACTTACTAATAACTTTTCATCACATTAACAAATTGTAAAAAAAAATTATAAAAAAGTTTATGGCTATAACACATTTTCCTTTGTTTGGGCAAAGTATTGACGCCAAATAGTGGTTATTTCTTCTTGAATCAATATTCACTTATGCTTACTATGTGATTCAAAAGTTTATGTACGCTGCTGTCTTTTCTACTTGTGAGTTACATGTTTTTTTCTCCATGCGTTTTAATATGGTTGTTCATGCTTTTAGGAAAGATAGGTTATTTGTCAAAAGTTTTCATTGAATTTCTACTCTCTAGTAGAAATAACGAGTCCTAGTTTGGTATTTGGTTTATCGGGGCTTTCTATACTATATGGGTGCTTATTGGGATATATTGTCTGTGAATGCTCAAAGGGGGAATTTGTTAAGATTTTATTGTTGGCATATTTCATGGCCTTTTCTTGTAATGAAATTCTTGTTTCTCACCGTAAAGCATCCATCGCAAAAGTTAGTTAAAAATCCTACTTTGAGCACTTATATAAAGTGCTTTTGTGCACAATCTTTTCCTAAATCAGAGATTGCAAAACTCAAAGCGATTTAGAGAAAATTTATGCCTTCACCTTTGACCTTTTGGAAAACCACGTTAGTTTACCCTCTTACCTTATAATCCTAAAGAGAGTGTTTAATAGTTTGAAACCACAATACAATTTTTTTATAGATGTTCCCTACAACAAATCTTCACATATGTTCCTTGGAGTGCCATAGGCTTTGGTTAATGTGGACAAGGAGTTCCTAGGGAAAAGTCACTTAGGAAAAATTCTAGAGGTTCTGGGCAATTGTGGTGTCAAGGCAAACAAGATAATTATAGAGGTCACAATAGAGAGTACAGTTGAACAAATTTTTTATTAGTAGATGGTTGTATCTGCTTTTCCTATAGTGATTTTTCTACAAGATTGGTCTACATAGTGATTTTCCCACTGAAGAGGTTCTTATTTGATTTTTCACTTTAATATTAAACTTGTGTGTGCTTTTACTGCTTTATTTATTATTATATTGTTTAAAAAAATATCTGGATTAGTAACTATGATTTGACTCAATAAGTTATCACAAATGCCTAAATATAATTGAGGGGGAATGCATTAGGCATTGTTAATATGGTCCTCCCGGTGGAATGAATAATTTCTCCCATGCATGTACCATTGAAATCTCCTTTTAAGGACAAAGACCATGAAGGAAAACGATATTAAGGCATGTACTAATTAACCAATGTCCCCTCTGCCTCAAAACACACACACACACACACACAAAACCTCTCTCTCCCTTAGGCCTCTTAATTTGAAGCATCGTTTAATCGTTTCCACTGTCTCACACAAATTCTGCTAAACATTTTTGGTCTCCTATTAGTAATAGGCTATTACTAAGGATTAAAGTAAACTACAAATTGACACACTCGATTTATAAAGCAATTTTGTAGGAATTATTTAATTTCCAAAAAGTAAAAAGAAACTGGGGAAAGGGATAGCATCTAATTTCAAAGCCTAAATTGACACAGCCAATAGTTCAGGAAAGAAATTAAACTCAAATACGTTAATGGACGAATGAAATCATAGGTTGTTTTTTTATTTTTCTAGTTCAAAGTATTCATAAAATTCTGGCAATTGATTCCGAATGACCTATCTGAAGTTGCCTTCAGGAGGTCTAATCCAATATATGGATTAGTTAAGGCTTGGGTTTTTCTACCAATTGTAATCCCAAATCTAAAAAATAAAAATAAGATAAAGAAACTGGTGCAAAAGATCAGTGTCTAATTATTAAGACCAGAAATGTAAGAGCAGTACTCAGCCCCCTAGACATTTATAATTTATAACAGAAATGAACTTTGTAACTATTGAAACTTACTTAATTAAGCTCTGCTTGACGACTTATGGAATTATTAGCAAATATATAGTTTATCCATAAAGATTACAATTTTATGTATTTAATAATAAGATAACAGCAATATCAAGAACAGATATCACTCCAGAAGTCCAGAACTTACATATGCGCGCATTATGAAACATTAGAGATTAATACAGGTAAACATGCTATCTGATATCACCCTATTATAGAGGCCAATGAAGCAAACAGAAATTCTTATTTTTGACATTAAACAAACACACAAGAAATAAGAAATCAAACTGGAGCCATTGCCAGAGAAATAAAGGAGAGGAAAGGAGACATGGAGATTAGAGGATAGATAAAATTAACAACAGGGAATCCTTCGGTGCCCCTTGACTTGAGAAATCTTAATGTGCCGCAAAGGAAAATATGACGAGGAGAAAAAGAGAAAACGATAATTGGAAAGGTGTTTTACCATAAAATGAGCGTAAAATAGGAGCATGAAAGGGAAGAATGGAAGAAAGAAGGCAAAATAAGTACCAGTTGCAGAAGAATCAGAAGGCTTAGAATTTTGGGTGTTGAGTACAGATAGAAAAGCTACTATCATACAGAGAAGGGACAGCTCAGACAGCATGAATATAAAGAGTCGTGGGTATGGGATTTGGAAATATCGTGGGAGAATGGCAACTATGAACTGAAAACACATTAAGAAGGCTGATAAACCAAAAGACACGGAGTTAAATATCATAAATCTTTTGAACGAATTATGTTCTTTTAGATTTGGCTCACCGCTTTTGTCATCGTACCCACCGGGATCTTGGCAGGCTGCTTGAAACGCGACAGTTGCGACTATTGTTGCTACCATTAATGATGTGCTCGCCAAAATTTGACTGGATTCTTCTTTCTGGACAGGGTGATTATCTTGTGCTTTCTGGCATGGGGCTTCAGTCTTTTTTTCCTCATTATTATTTCCTTCCACATTGAGCTCTTTCTTTGACACTTTGTTTTGATCATGATGTCCTTCTCCATTCGTAGCAGTCTCAATAGAATGTGCTTCTTTTGTTTCTCTAGTGGCCACCGTTTCCAAACTGGGTAGATAGCCGATATTGTATCTAAAAAAAGGGATGAAAGGTCCCAACGGCATCTGTTACAGCAAACTATATCAATGATTTCCTATGTCGAGGTCCCATCATATATATCAATGCTTCTTTTTTTCTTTTCTTTTTTTGGGTCCACTGTTCACTTCTTTTTCTTTTTAGGTTGAGAAACTAATATTCTTTCTTTTGACTGAATCAAGCCGATTATTAATCTGTAATTTGAAATTAACCCATGAAATATTGCCATTTAAAATTAATCTTTGTTCTATGATATAGTATAAATAGTAAAAGCATAAATTGATATACATGTTAACATTCAATATGATTGACAATTAACAAGAATGGTGGTTATATACGTTATATGATGTAGAACAACAACAAGCCGTGCCAAAATTTTGGATCCTCCATAACTTCTTAACAAATTAGTCTGTGTCAACCTTGTATAATGTAGAATAAACTAAATTAAATAATTTAATTTCAACATACAAAAATGTATTTAGTTGTTAATCCAATGTGCCCTTTATCGAAAATAATACACATACACATACACATATATAGTTAATTAATTTCTATTTTTAATATCATAAATATTCCTAGAAAGTTGAAACCAAGTTGTCAGAAACATTTCTCAAAAAAAAAAAAAAAAAAGTTTGTCTGAAACATAAATTAGTAGAATTTTTTTTTTTTTTTTCTCCTCTATGTTTGAGGTAGTTTATAATTTTCCTTCTTATTTTTAAAACCAACCTATTTCTCCCTTTATGTTTAGATAAAGAGCAAAAACTCCCAATCCGTTACTTTCTTAACTAAATCCAGTGAAATTTTTTGAAGAACTTGTTAGTCTTTTCACTACAAGAAAGAGTGAAATTTGAGGATTGTATATGTAATTATTGTAATTTCATTAAATTTAAGTAAAAAAATTAACAAATTAACAGTATTAACTTATTTTTCAAACATACAGAGAAAAATTAATTAGTTTTAAAGATAAGAGGGAGGAATTGTGAACTTCCTCAACATAGAGGGAAAACTTTTCCCCCACAAATGATATGTAGTTTTGTAGCAATTGTACAGCTTACCTCATCTGCTAGCCAAAACAGAATATTTTTCTGAGTTTTTGATCGGAGAATGTCAAGAGTGGTCCTATCTGCCTTGTTCTTGATCACGTTGTCAACTTTACTGAAAAGTGACAGACTTTGTACGATCATAGCATACCCTCGAGTGGCTGCTAGGTGCAGAGGCGTGTTTCCTTCTTCATCTTGCTCATTTATAAGATTTTGAAATTCCTCTTTGCGTAGCAGAAACTTTACTGTTTTTGGCATTCCACTTTCCACAGCATAATGAAGAGCTGTCCTACCTTTATTGTCCAACAACTCACAAATATCTGGACATCTTTTAATGAGTGTATCCATTACATCAACATGTCCTTTATTAGCTGAAATGTGAAGGGCAGACATGCCTTCTTTGTCTGTCAAGTAAGCAAGGGATGTATCCTTATCCAGAAACAGTTTTACGAGTTCCACATCGCCAAAGTGTATGCAGCATAGTGAAGAGGAATCCAACCAAAGTCATCCGCTTGTGTGGGTGTGCATTTATCCATCAGCTTTTCCACAAAGTCTATACAGAGAAGGAAAAATCACGGTCGAGGTTCGATTGGTTCAAAGAATTTTCTAATTAAATAAGCTCATCTTGAGGAACATGGAAGGGTATCCGGTACTCAATCTTGAGAGGCAACAAAGATCAATAGGTTAGAACCTATAAGGCCTTCATATAAGGCATAATAACTCTCTTTGCCTTGGAAATGTGACCACGTAGTCAAGTTTTAGTTCTCTCTCACCTCACTTTTAAAAGGTTTTTTGTTATGCCTCAACTCATCATTAGTAAAATGTTGCTCTCTTTGAGAGTGTTATATAGCCTCCATCCCTAAAGGTTCTAAAAGACCTTTTTCTAATTAAAGTCCAAGGCCTCCATATAAAGCACAACCCCCTTTGCCTTAATAATGTGGGACTCATATAGGATTTTGGTTCTCTTTTGCCTCATTCAAGATAAATAAAGAAAACAAAATTAATTGAAGTAATATTTTAGACTTATGAAGCTTTTTTAATTTAATATAAAAATAATAAATATTTTTAATAATATATTGAAATGATCGGTAATAGGATGTTTATTGAAGTTGTATTTTAAACTTATGATTTTTAAGTAAGAGTCTTCCCTGTAGCACATTGTCTTAATTAACTTATTTATATTATGCATGCACATAATAAAAACATATTGTTGAAGAAAAGAGGGAAAAAGATATATATAAAAACTATGAGTGCATCTGGGTGAAAACACCACAACTTGTAAGGTGTATTAGTATTATACTCTTCCGATGTTAATTAAAATTCATTGGTAAACTAAGAAAACATTTCTGCAATATGATTGAAGTTAAAGAATGAAATAGATAATAAAAATAGAAAAATTTTTTCTTCAAGTTGTATTTAAAAACGTATATTAAGATCATAATTTTTATTAAATTAAAAAAATATTTTAAAGTAAATAATAGTATCCTTTAATTTTTTTTTTTTTTGAAATAATTGAGTTTTAGTCAAAGCAGTATCCTAATTTTTATAAAAACTTTCATAATATAATTCCACTTAAAATAAATTATGTTAATAATTTCAATGTAATTATAATGAGTCATTTCGTAAAATTATGTTATATAACATATAATATTCACATTCAGTTAAATAGTGCATGCACGATGTGTAAGATTCAACTTATTATAAAAATGAAAAATTATTCAATTTATATATAAATAAAACTTTGAACAACATTCTTGTAATTTGACATGTACGTTTAAAAAATATTAACCAAAGGTTTTAGTCATAGATTATGAATTTAAGCTATTTTTAGTTAACAATAATCCATTGAGGGTGCAATGGATTTTATATTCATGGTTTGAATTAATTTTCTTTTAAAGAAACTAGGGTTTAATTTGAAATCACCCCAAACTATAGCAAAAATATATAATTTAATCAAATCTTTATTAAATAGAAGGCATTTAATTTAGAACACTACTTTTATTATTATTAACATTTAACCCATGCAAACAGATAGATGCATTTAAAAATAAACACAATTTTTTAATAAAAATATAAATAATTAGTCAAATTAAAAATAAATAAAAAAAATAGCATGTAACTTATACATTAATGCATAGGTATAGATACATTTAAAATTAAACACAATTTTTATCATAAAAATATAAATAAAGTAAACGTATTTAGTCACATATTAAAATTCTTACCTAAATTTAATAATACTTATGATCATTTTTTTCTTTTAATTTTTAATATGATAGAATGTGTGGTGATTTTTATTAAGTATATGTGATTTTTTTTTTTTTTTTTTTTTTTTTTTTTTTTTTTTTTTAATTTTTGTAGTTCATTAATATTAGATTCTTAGTATTTTGCATTTATTAACTCGCTTGGCACAAAAATTAAAAAACTTAAGTAGACACATGGCGCAAACTAAAGTGGATAATTATGGTGTGGTTCTCACATAAATTTAGACACATAGTGCAAAATTAGATACTAATTGAATTTTCTCTAAACTTTGCCTATTAATATATACTAGTTTGTAACTCAATGCATATGCATAGATACACTTAAAAATATATAATAAGATGCATAATATAATTTCTATATATATAATTTAAATACTATTAATAGTCATTTTATATTTTGTTAACCCCTTAAAAAATTTTGTAAGGATATTATTAGGTATAAAATGTAAATTGTCCATATATATATATATTTTAAATTATTGTGAAGCGCTTTTTTATTATTTTTCTTATTATTTTTTTATGATTTATTTATTCTAAACTCTTTGATTTTTGTACTTAATAACTCACCTGAATGAATATTTATGATGTGATCTCACATTTGATTCTAAAATTAAAAAATAAAACTCTTTAAGAATAAATAATTTAGGACACATGGCGTAAAATTAAAACTCTAATTTATAATTTTAATTTGAGTTTTTCTCAGTTTCACCTATTATTATATATATAGATTAGTATGTAGGCCTATGCATATGCAAGGGTACAATTAAAAAAATTAAAAATTATACAATTCAAATTAAAATTTTTTTGAAAAGAAGTTCAAATTATATATGATATTAGCTTACACTTTTATAAATCATATATTTCTAAAATATGTAATGGTTTCTCATTATAAATATTTATATATATATATATATATATATATATATAAATTGAAAATTTATTTGGTTTTAGACTATTCGGTTTTTGCACCCAATAATTCACTTATCACAAAAATTAAAACTTTAGATGGACACGTGGCAAAAAATTGGATTTAAATTGAAATCCAATTTGGAATCTAATTTGATTTTTACACTCAATAATTTACTTGGTACTAAATTAAAAATTAAACGAGACACGTGGCACAAAAATGAGAATCCAATTAAAATCTAATTGGATTTTCTTTGAGTTTTGGCTATTAGTATGTATATATAGATATAGATAGATAGATAGATAGATAGATGGGGGTGTTTGTGGCATACCACTCCTTTCCCTCACCTAACACAATCTTGACAAAGAATTCTACACGTTTGGGATATAAAATTATCCTAACAAGCAAACTAATAGTTAACAGTAACCACAAAATGGCATTCAAGAAAAAACAGACAATGGACTTTACAAACCCACCTAGGGATTACAATGGTGTGAGGCGGGGAGCAGTGGTGAAGGAAAGGGAGACCAAGGTCCCTCTGGTTTTCCAAAATGACCCTCTACCATATGTTAATGTTAAATATTCAAAATTTTGAATAAATTTTAAGTAATGACCCTTAAAAAAAAAAAAAAACACTTTAATTTATTATTGACTCCTTTATTTCTTTTTAATATTGACTTTGTTTGTCATATATAAGTCATTAATTTTATGAGCTTTTAAAGTATATGTTTATAAAAATATTTAAGGAAATCTCTTTAGCAAAAGATTTTTTTCTTTTTCAAAAATGAATTCATACACATTTATATTAAGTGTTAAAGATACTGGAATACAATAATACATTTACCTTGGCTCCCATTGAGAAAAATTTCTGGCTCTGTCACACGTGGGGAAAAGCTAACCCGCAACACAAGGGGTGATAGTGAGGTAGGTCAGGTTGGAGATGTTTTATTAATCCTAAAAGAGATGGCTTAACATATTGATGATATAAAGATGATACAAAAAGAGAATGAGTGACTGCGAGAGTACTATAAGAGAAGTAGAGACATGTATTTTAAAGATTGTTATACAATATATATTAAAAATATATATATTATATATAGGATGTGTATAGAAAAAAATTAGATTATATGTTTAAATAAGTTAAATATATGAAATAATATATATATATATATATATATATATATTCTACTATTTGAAGAAAATATGATTTGGTCAGATTTTAATGTAGGGTAAATATAGAATATAATGTAAAATCAACTAAAGAATATAGGGGTAATTACTCTCTCATTCTTTGAGGTTTAAGAAAATGACATTTCACCCTGAAGGGCTTGAACCTGAAGTGAAAAAAACACTTCCTTTCTTTAAGGTTTGAAGAAATTAACACTCTCCCCCTTCCCCCCCCCCCCCCCCCTCCCCTCCCTCTTTTTCATTTGTATTAATAATGAAATATTCTAATATTTTAAAAAGAAGATCTCTTTACAAAATTTTAACCATGGTTAGTAAAATAATAATTGATATATATAGAATAAAAATACAAAATTTATCAAGCACCAAAACACTTCCAATAATAAACATATCCATAACCCATTGAAAAAAATAATAAGAAGAAAAATTTAGACTTAATATTTCAAAATACACTTTAATTAAAAATTTAAAACAATAAATTTCATTATAAAATAAGATAAGTTTGAAACTTTGCAAGTTAGTACATAATATTTTTAATATTAATTTCACAGAATTTGGTCAATTGCATGTTGTGGGAAAAGTGTTTTTTTCCTTTAAGTTTAGGGTACAATGTCATTTCTCTAAACTTAAGGGAGTAAAGTGTAACTACCCCAATCTCTCTCTCTCTCTCTCTCTCTCTCTCTCTCTCTCTCTATATATATATATATATATAATAGGTAAAACTAAGAGAAAATCCAATTAGATTTCAAATTGAAATTCGATTAGAGTCTAATTTTGTGCCACGTATCCCATCTAATCTAAGTTTTAAAATTTTTGTGCCAAGTAAGTTAATTCAATGTAACAATTGGATTTCAATTAGAGTTTAATTTTGCGACATGTGTCCCATTTAATTTTTTATTTTTTATTTTTTAGTTTTTGTGCCAAATAAGTTAATTTAGTGTAAAAAACGGGGAGTCCAATATAAGTAAACCATAAATAAATAAACACACATAATTTTTGAATGATTTTATATTTATGAGCCTTTTTTTTTAATAGAACTAAAAACAATTCAATTTTATATATATAGGATTGAGTTCGAATTACATCTGATGTAACTCTAAGTAATATTACACCATTTAATATATTTTAATTGGATGCGAATTTTGACAAATCCACCATTAGATTACATTATCTTCGTATATTCTCTATGCTTGCAAATTTTCATGGTGATCAAAGATTAATAGCCATGTCATTAATCAATTGTTTAAATTAAAATTTTTGTAGTTTAAAATAATGCATAGAATATGAGCTTATGGATCCAATAGTAAATAACATCCAATTGACATGAAAATTGACAAGAATGTTAAAAACATATAAAATATATAATTCAACGGTGGGATTTTCAAAATATAAATTTTATAACAAGTTATTAGATGGTGTAACATTGCTTAGAGTTATACCAGGTGTAACTTGAACCCAACCCATATATAGGGGTGTCAATTCAGGTTAGCGTGTTGGGTTCGTGTTGTGTCAAGGTAGGGGTATTCGACTAAATGGCTCAATCCTAACCCGATCCATTTAACAGTCATGTCATGATCCTTCAACCCTAACCCGACCTGTTAATAAGGCAGCTTGACCTAACCCAACCCATTTGACATGCTTAATAAATGAGTTGTGTTGGGTTGACATGAATGTAACACAATTCATTTTAACCTACATAATATTAAATATAGTATCCATCTAGAAATTTTTTTTTTTTTTTTTTTTTTACATCTCAAAAGTAGTACATATACTTCAAGTCTTCAACCCACATTCAAAATAATATAGTTCAACAAAAATATAACATTCATCTAAAATAAGTTCTTTACACTCCAAAAAAAGTGCATACACTTCAACCTAAATTCAAAATAATATAGTTTAACAAAAATAAAATAACATAATTCAACAAAAATATTATATCCTTGGAACTTGCTAGATGCTAAGTATCAATATTGAAAGAATTTGAGCAAACAGTAGACTAAAGTTTATAGAACAAAAACATTATGTAGAAAAAATTACTGCAGAATTTTAAAACACTAAGAAAATAGTTTTCTTTAATTCTAAAACTCACTAAACACATGAGAGAGAGAGAGAGAGAGAGAGCAACAATTGGTTTGAAACTTTGAGTTTGAGAATTTGGCGTAAGACTATAAGATAGTAGAGTGAGTAGTATGGCTGGAAAAAAAAAAAAAAAAGGTATTTATAAGAAGATTTAGAGATTTAGGGTTTATAGGGTTTAGAGATTTAGGGTTTGTAAAGTTTTAATTTTCAATTATATCCCTTAAAAGTTTTTGTAGTTATTCACTTTTCTTTTTTAATTTAAATTATATGTTGGATATAAAAAGTATTTGAAAAATCTAAAATAAAATGAATATTTATTTGTTATACAAGCTAAACAGGTTGTGTTAAGTGGGTCATTTCGAGTTGACATAAATAAATTGGTGTGTCAAACGTGTCTATTGTAGGTTACGTGGGTTGACCCACTTATGACACGTTTCTTATCGTATCGCTTTTGGGTCGACCTGTTTATAACCCAAACCCATTAAGGCCCAACTCTAACCCGCAAAAACCTATGTCAGGTTTGCGGGTTGAGTCGAATATTGACACCCCTACCCATATATATATATGTCCCATCTAATCGAAATTTTTTAATTTTTGCACCAAATGAGTTAATTTAGTATAGAAAACGAGAAGTTCAATATAAATAAATCATAAAAAACACAATCATATATCTAACTCTATATATAAAATTAGAGGAAGAGAGAGTTTGAATGATTTTATATTTATAAGTCTTTTTTATGTATAACTAAAAACAATTCAAACTTATAAGTCCTCTCTCTCTCTCTCTCTCTCTCTCTCTCTCTCTATATATATATATATATATATTAATAGGTAAAGTTTAGAGAAAATCCAATTGGATTCTACAATTGAAGTCCAATTTTGCGCTATGTGTCCTAAATTATTTATTTTTAAAGAGATTTTTATTTATTAATTTTGGAATCAAATGTGGGACCATATCATAAAAATATCCATTTAAGTGAGTTATTGTGTATAAAAATCAAAGAGTCTAGAATTAATGAACATAAAAATATTTTAAAAAATTGACAATTTACATTTTTTTTTACCTAATAACATTCTTACAAGACTTTTTAAAAAGTTAATAAAAAATAAGAATGACTATCAATAATGTTTAAATTATATATTTAAGAATTATACCATATATCTTAATGTGTATCTTTTAAATATATCTATGCATATGTATGGAGTTACAAGCTAGTAATATATAATAGAAAAAATAATGACGTGTAAAATTATTAGAACTTGAAAGTTTATGTGGTAAAATATTGTGAAGTCAACTAAAAGTCAAAATATTCAATTTTATATACTCTTTTTGTCCCAATTTGTTTGTCCTGTTTCAAAAATCTTATAAGGAAATATCATTTATTATTTTGTATGTTGTATACAAATGTATAAGTTTCCAAAACTATCCCTAAATAAATTTATCAAAAATAGTTTTAGAAATAAGGTATGGACATAATAGGAATATTACTTAATTAATGGTTTTTAATTTTAGAAAGAGGATAATATTTTGGAACATTTCCAAAATAAAATAGAGAGCAAACAAATTGAGACGAAGGGAGTATATTATTACTAGTTAGAAACACGTGTAATGCACATGAATCTAGCTCTCTTATTTGATCACAAAAAACTTTACTAGTTTTATAATTACATTTGTATATAACACTAAATATTCTACTATTATGCATTTATTGTGATTTTATATGTATATATATATATATATATATATATATTAGAGATAATTACAACATGCTGTTAACTCCTACAGATTTTAAATATAGAATGAAATTTAATTTTTGAGAGAGAGAGAGAGAGAGAGAGAGAGAGAGAGAGAGAGAGAGAGAAAAGGACATACCTTTACGAGATATTTCTCTCTGATCGTGAAGTGGTTTAACTTTCCCGCAGGTGATGTATACAACGAATCTGATACATTTGCGATGGAATTTGTTTGTGGCATTTACGCATCCGCTTGTGGATTTAAAGGGACTGCCTTCAACAGCTAAATCAAAAGTAGCTGCCACGGTAACATGAGCTTTAATTTATATATTACAACAAAAATTATAAAATTTTTAAGCTAAGATAGATAAAAAGAAGTTAATAACATAGACTATTTGTTTTGTTCTGAAAATTGGTTTAACTAAAATGACCAATTTCTGAAGTAATTGATCGAGCAACCGTGTTGAGACCATACCTAGCATGCGTTTGCGTGCAAATTATTTTGCGTTTGCATTTTTGACTGGGTCTCATGGCTATTCGCGACCTAGTCAAAAACGTGAGAATGCGTATAACCATGTATTTCTGGGTCCCACGGCACTATTCACACATTTAAAAATTATTTTGCTACAATATTTTCAATAATAAATTTTCAGTTTTCAGTAAAATAAACAGTATCCAAACAAACCTCTAATGTTTTCAAAAACAGACTTTCAGGGTATGGGGCCCTCCATGAGCTGCTTTAGAATTTTCCAATTGGATCTTTCAAAAAATATTATATTCTTTATATAAAAGATAAAAAAAAGAAATATATTGTTAAAATTACTACCAATTTTATCAATAAGCCATGCCTCCCTTGACTTTTAAAAAAGTCTCCCTACCTCCCTTTGTATTTTTGGTATTAAAAAAAAAAAAAAAATTATACATAAATTTCAATAATGGCTTCCTTAGAATTTTACTAAAAACATGTAATCCATTTATATATTTGATTAATGAACTTTTTTATTCCTTCTAAATGATTTTACCTCAACAAATGATTTAGTGGTTGACTCATGTGAAACTAATTTATTTTTATTGTAAGTTACCTACTCAATATATTGTAAAATTGGGTGTGTCTGTATGATTTTGCAATTTGTTTTACCAAAAAAAGAAAAAAGAAAAAAGAAAAAAAGAATTCTTATAAATTAACTTGACAGTTAATGTGATTGATGCTTCATCAACAATTTAATAAAAAAAAAATTAAATATTTTCCTTGTTGTGTTAAAAAATTGACACATTAATTTTGAGAAACAAACACACATGCGCACACATATCTATTAGTGAAGCATATGTAGTAATATTTGTGATACTATTGGCATTATTCTAGATTTCTCTAATCAAAACATACATATTTGGAATACTAAATGTACTACTAATTTTAATACAAAATTCTCAGAAACAGATGTGATAATAAATTTATTATTGCTACGTCAACAATATAAAAAAATAATTTTGTTTATTATCTTTTCGCTTTTTGTTGAAAAAGTTGACATATCAATGTATAAATCTAATATATTAAAATTTGTTATATTCCTATAACTACCATATAGATTTTGTATTGAAATTCAACTATCATTATTTTAAACATAAGTTTAATAAATTATCTATTATATTTTATTTATTAATTTATGTTCACTACTCTACATAATTTGTATTGAAATACAACTTTTATTATTCAAGACATAATCTTATAAATAATCAATTTTATTGTATTTATAAATTTATGTTGATCAGAACTAACTCATTCTTAATTAGCTGAAATAAAACTTTTCTTTTTCTTGGAATCAGCCGACATGGAACTTGAAAGGCTATCGCTAACAATATGCAAGTTGCTTGAATTGAGAAATCAAGCATTCTTTGTAATTTTTCTACCCCTTAGTTCTCTCTTTTACTTTAACAATTTTGCTTTACTTTGGACTTTAAAGATAAAAATAGATTAAAAAATGGAAATTAATTAGGGGACTTACATTTGTAAGTTCGAATAACTGCTGCATGCAATGCATTCATGTTTTTCCTTCCTTCCGGGGAGCATTTTTCTAATTTCAGGATCTCCAAAGCAATATCATAAAATTCCCTATCCACAGCCAGGAAGAGGGGGGACTCTTCTGCTTTATTTGTCATCAATGCCAGTGTTGGGTCTTCATCAATTAGCAATTTCACATTCTTTTTTTCACCCTTTCGTACAGCAACATGCAGTGCTGTATCTTCCTCTGAATTCTGTTTCCTTAAGAGATTCATGCCTTGTTCAACATCTTGTTTCCTATACTTTATTAGAAGCTCTACCATCTCCATATACCCGAACCTTGCTGCAATATGCAGTGCAGTGTCACCTTTGTTGTTGGTCTTGTACAAAAGTCTTTGATCTGATTCGAGAATTTTTTCTGCAATAACTTTGTTCTCAAAATTTACTGCTAAATGAAGGACGGTGTTTCTTTCCCATGTCACCTTTTCAAGCAGGCTCCTTAAAGTACTTGAGGAGACCTCTTTGTTTTTAGCTGCGTTGTAAAGTTCAAATCCTTTACGCTCCATTGCTGATTTCCCTAGACCTACGCACCGGAGTTTGGACTTTAGACAAACGACAGATTATTAATGAAAAAAAAAAAAAAAAATCATTAAGAGCATTAGTATTGGTGCTTGTAAAAGCCCCAAAATGGTATTTTACAATCCACAAACACTAAAATGATACTTTATCTAGTTATCCTAAAAAATTTACAATACTGCTATAGTAGATTCTTATATATGCAACTTACTGTAGTATCTTGTATTTATTTTTTTTTATTCTGTTTTATTCGTTCACCCTCTTTCTTCTTCCCTCTTTCACTAACTATGGGTTTTATTGGGTTTTGAGTTATATTATTTTATTGTGTATATATATTATTTTAATGTGTTGTATGATAAAATAATAGTTGAGATATTAGGTGTATCGTAAAATAGTATAGTATAATAGATAAAGTAATTTTTGAGACAGTAAAATGAGATATTTTGTAAAAAGTGGATGTGAATGCTGCATTTGTTAGGTATGCTCAATTGAAATAAAATAGTAAGAAATAAGAAAAAGGAAGAGTTTGCCTATTAAATGTGTATTGTGAGATATACAATACGACACAAGAATTAGTATAAACATAAATAATGATGTAAATTACAGATTTTTTAATAATATAATAACTAATAAGTATTGAAAAATTTTATAATATAAAAACTAATAAGTGTAGAGCAAATATATATATATTTATCAAGTTTGATAAAACAAAAGGCAAAAGCTTACAATTTGGTTGATAACGGTGAAAAAAGAAATCATATATAACTAATTAAGGAGGTTATAAACAAAAATTCAGGGAACAAGGTCATGGAGTAAGGGTTCATAAAAAGATAATCAGATTATCCAAACTACATCATAACTTCACTAAGAGTTCATTTGTTTCGGCATAAAATATTTATTGAAAATAAATTATATTTTTTGTAAACAATTATTTTAGAAAAGTGTTATGTTCACAATATTTTCACAATAAATTATAGGTAGTAAGTTGTTATTGGTTCTAATTGAATCCACAAATTAAATTACTTTTTTTCTCACCCACATCAACCAATAATAAATTATCACTTAAAATTTGTTGTGAAAATGTTTTGAAAATATTGTAAACATAGCATTTTTCATTTTTCTTATGGTGCTTGGTTTCACATTTTAAAAATATTTGCATGCATTTGGTTGGTAGTAAAAATACTTGGGAAGCACAACCTAAAACTACCATCATCATAACCGAAATTCATCATACACATTAATAAATTACATACAATAATCCAAAACATATCAAAATATAATCTACGACAGGCTTGTGCCAGTGGTTGCATAATGTTGGGTTGAGCAAGGGGAGTATATGAGAGAGAGAGAGAGAGAGAGAGAGAGAGAGAGAGAGAGAGAGAGACAATTGGGTCATAGTGGTAGACCAAGTGGGGGAGGGGGCTATTGTGAATTGACAACATAAATTTTTTTACTCCTAGGGAACGTTTGGCTCATCGTGATATTACATTATATCATAATATTACGTTATTATAATCTTACATTAATGTAATCTTAATACAAGAATACAACATTACATTATTCAGGAAGGTAATGAGATTAAGATCATGTGATATATTTTATAATTATAAATTATGGTAGTGTTAGAAAAAATAAAATAAACCGAAATTCTCAATGTCACATCATTGTAATATGCATCACATTAAGGGCACCTCATAGTGAACCAAATACCCCCTTAAGGTCATAAAACAATTTACACCCCATATTATTTAGGTCAAATTAAAAATATTTTGAAGTTGACTAGCAATTTCAACTAAAGGAAGTATTTGAAAAATTATGTTGAAACAAATGAATCCTAAATGAACGAAAAGGAATGTAATGAAAATTAAAAAAAAAAAAAACCATAAAAAATCAATTTATTCGACAATAAATCTTGAAAAATCTCATATGATTCTAGGTTCTCTTTGTCTCTCTCACTCTCTCTCAATTGATCAACACCACTTTGCATTCAATCTTTTCATCAATGGCTTAAGAAGAAGCAACAAAAAATTTTTAAAAAAGAAAGAAATGATAATTACTCAATTGTCAAACTACCGATCACAAGTTATTCATATCAGCTATTGTCTACTTTCAAAAAAAGAAAAAGTTATTTGTATCAGTGAAAAAAATATGAAATAAAAATTACTCGACTTTCTTGATAGCTTGGTTGTTATGTGGGGAGAGAGAGAGAGAGAGAGAGAGAGAGAGAGAGAATAAAAATCTTGCAGGGGGAAGACATTAGATTATCAATTATAAAAGTAGAAAAATGGAGCAGCTGATCATCATGATAAGCTGAGAATGAAGAAGAGAAAAAGAGGAGGGTAATCATGTGGATAATGGGAAACAGTTGGGTTGGTGGGAAATGAGGTCCTTGGAAATTCCATGCAGACAATTGCTAACACTACAGGTGAGGTTGAGTTGAGGGCAACCAATTTTGGGAGGTGTGTGCTGGTGGACAATTAATGTACCGCGGATGATAGGGAAGTTCTCTCTCTCTCTCTCTCTCTCTCTCTCCGAGTAGTGTTTTAACTTTTTTTCCCCTTCAGAGAAAATTCACTATAATAGGGTTAGTCAAACTAAATCCAGAACTTTTGATCATATAGAAAATTAAACTGTAAGCTTTCAAAATGTAACGAATTAAGCCCTAGCCTCAAATTTTATTTAAAATATTAATTAACCATCAAAAGAGAAACAAAAAAAATTAAAAAAAATTAAAAATTAAAACGCTACAAGAGATAGAGTGTGTTTTAACTTCTTTTTTTCCCCCCAAGAGAAAATTCACTATAAAGGGTTAGTAACAGATTAAATCCAAAACTTTTGATCACAGCAAATTAAACAAAAGTTTTGGATCACAATTTAAATTGCAAATTCAAGTAATTTTATTTACTTGAATTACTATTATTACAAATTGCAAATTATTGTAAATTACGAGGAAGATATAATAATTGCAAATTACGATTTTGGGTCACAATTATTATTATTTACGATTTTCACACCTTACCTTATTTAAGTATAATTTTAATTTTAATCAATTTATAATTTTTAAGAATAAGTAAATCAATTTAAATAAACCCCTTTATAAAAAAAAAAAAAAAATGTGTAATATGACTTATTGTACTCTCCTTAAAAGTTATCATGATATTTTGTGGAATTTATAGTGTATCTTTATATTAAAACCCAATTTCCTGTCCCTTTGTGTGTGTGTGTTTTTCAAATAATAATAATAATAATAATAATAATAGTAAACCCCATTATTCAAACACACATTAGTCATAACAAATAATCTGAACTAATTGATATATGGACAAAGATTCCCTCTAAGGCGATTTAGAGAATTTAATTTCCTTTAACCACTAATTATATGGAAATTCATTAAATCATCAATGTGTATTAAATAAATTATTTAATTAACAAGATGCATGATTTACTAAATAGGTCATGTGACTAAAAATATATATGAATGATTATTTGAATTTTCATGTAGTTCTATAAACCAATTTGGGAGTGAACTATGCCCTATAGATAGTGAATAATGGTGTATAAGATGATTAAAGTCTAACAAAAAAAAAAGATAATTAAAGTGGTCACTATTGGGCAACCTTTCACACATGGGCATCTCGCTATCAAATATGTAATAGGTATCACAGCAAGAGACTCATCATTTCTTGGGCGGCAAGGTTTCAAATGACCCACAAACACAATATTAACCCAGCACAATTTTTTGGAGGTTAATTTTTAGGATAAATGGGTTTGTGTCAATATGGGTCAACTTGCTATGATAGATTGATAAATGGTCAATTTGGTTATATTGATAAAATTTTCATTGTTACTCTATGGTACCTACCATTTTCACACAAAAAAAAAAAAAAAAATGAAAACTCTTCTCAGCCTTTATTTTTATTTTTTTTATTTATAGATTTTATATTCTAAAATTTGATCGAATTTTATTAGATTGAAATAAAATATTTGTACTTTAATTGATGTTATTGTAAATTAGAATTAGTGTATAATTTATTTGGTTATAGTTATTATAATTTATGTGCTTTCAAAATATAAGATACGTTTATCATTTTTCATTATATTTTTGAAGTAGGTGATCTGTCATGTTTATGCCAACACAATAGAATATATTTATAAAAAAAATTAAAAAAAAAAAAGTTCTATCTATATCAACCTAATACGGTATTTATTTATCAAGCAGGTTACGTGAGTCATGTCATATCAACCTGTTAAGTAAAAAGGTCATATTAAGGTTAAGAGGTTACTTGAGGAATTTGGATTGGCCGATATTGTAATCTACTACCCTTTTCTTGACCCCCACACAAACATAACCTGCCAAACATAAACTTATAACCCTTCTAACCTGCTACTTCTACTACGAAAATCATATCACAGTTTTCTGACAAAACTAGGTGGCTGATGCTGTTAGAAACTTCTATTCAACAATACTAAATATCAAAAAAAGAAAATAGAAAATGAGAGCTCATACCTGCAGAGGGGTGGGTGATATAATCAATCGCTAGCTAGCTCGCCGTCACAACTTTCCTTATGATTGTCTGTACTCTCTATTCTCTAAGACACAAGTTCAAATTTATGGACGTACCCGGCAGGCCGTTGCCATAGTTAAGTATCTAGGAAGTACAAGCAATGAATATAATAAAACAAAAAATCCAAGTTAAGGATATATATTACAAGGGAGAAATTATAAAGAAAAGAATTTAGCAAAGAAAAAGTGATTCTCACTATTGTTTGTTTGGGTCTTGCACTCTTGTAATATTTCTGTGACGTGTAGTCCCAAAGTGATTCTCACGAACTAGCTAATTATTATTGTTATTGAGTAGATATCGTTTTAACTAAATGTGAGTTCTTAAATGCACAAAGGATTTATTAATATCCATAATGAAAAATTTTAAATCCACAATATGAAAGCAATTAAATTAATAGAATTATTATCGATAATAGACTTTAATTTTAATTTGTTTTATAGGATATTGTAATTGTGAGATCAAAGAAATTCGTACTAACTCCACCATGTTTAATTTCTTTGAGTTGAGACTCCGTGAATTTTGATAATTAACCATGGTGATTTTTTGCTTCACTGATTGGTTGTGTATTATTAAAGTAAGTGGAACTTTAAAAACCAAGCTTTCTACTTTTCCTTCTCTAGACATTTCCTTTGGAATATTCGAAGTTTACAATTTTTATTTATTTATTTATTATGAACTCGTGACTTTTGCTTTTATGCTTGAGATCTAAGACACATATTGGTTTCTCCTTATTAATCTGTACATATCCTTGATACTTAGCTTATTATATTTCACCTCTTAGACTTGGAATATTCTTATACGTTACTTTAATCATTTAGATATGCTGTGTTCTTTCTTGACTATATATATTTAATCTTATAATATACTTGTAATTTATAGTTCGTGAATTATATTAGTAGCTCCTACCTATGCACTAAGACAAGAGCTGTGATGCGGATTTCGTTGTTCTTATATATTTTGTGGAAGTTCTACGTGTCCTCGGTCATGCATGGCACCAATTTAAGGGAATCTATGCCAATGCATGACAAGTTATTGTTGTAAAAGTTGTAAACTTCTTTTTATGTCCCTCGTATTACTCTTTACAATGTTTTATAATAAATGATTAAAATAATGGATGCAAAGCATCAACGTGTAATCTTACTCTTCTTGAGGGGAAAAAAAAGATTAAAAAAAGAAAAAGAAAAAGAAGGTAATTTACTAAGTTTAGAGAAATTACATCAGGTTGTGTAAACTTGTGAAAAATAGAAAAATGTAGTCTTTTTACATAGTTTGGATCAAAAAACACCAAAATTGTGCATTTATGCACAATTGCTACAATAATCGTGTATATATGCACAGCTACTGTAGCATTTGCATATCATATTTTAGTATATATTTTTTTTTCTCTCACCCTCTCTTCTTCTTTCTATCCCCTCTGACTCTCACCTCTTTCGTTTTCTCAATCAGATCAGAATGGCGAAATACACTCTCAGCTCTCTCTTTCTCTCATCTCATCCCTCTAGCTTCCACGATTGCCGATCGCCACCAATCTCTCGCCGCCGATCAACATCACACCATTGCCGCCGATTAACATCAACCACACGCCGCCTAATCAAATCGCCACCGACCACTCTCCCCTCACTCTCCGTTTTTCTCATTTGATCAAGATCAAACCATTGCCGCTGATCAACTCGCTGATCAAGATCAAGCCACTGCTGCACAAAGCCTGATCAAATCATCGTCAGTCAACTCACTGATTTCTCGTTGTTTGATTAGTGGGTTTCGGGTTGGGTGCGTTTTTGATCTTGAATGGTTTGTCGATCGTATAGTGATGATGATGGTGGTTGTGATGGGTTGACGGAGAAGAGGAAGGAAAAAGATTCTAAAAAAAAAAAAAAAAAAAAAAAAAAAAGAAAGAAGAAGAAGAAGAAGAAGAAGAAGAAGGAGAAGACAGAGAGGCAGAGATAGAGATTAGGATTGTGTGAAGAAGAAAGGGAAGTATTTAGAGGAAAAAGGAGGGTTAGGTGGGAAATAATAAAAAAAATTGTGAGAAAATATTATTTTAATAAAAAAGTGTGTATAATAGATAAACTGATGTGAGTGTTTTGTAAAAGTGATAGTGTAAAATAGAAAAAATAGGTTTTTTGTGTAAAATAGAGGAAATTTTTTATACCGACTAATGTAATTGCTTTTACTATGATCCACTTGTGGGGTGACTTGAATTAAAGTGGTTAGGGGCGTGAAGCACGATGGTATCACACAAACTAAAGTAATCTCTTTTTTTTAAGTTAGTTTACAACTTGTTCCCAATGCCATAACTAAGCCGGGCCTAAGCCTGGACCACTCAGACCATCGTCTAAGAGGTTACTTAACAAGGGCCCCAATTTTGGGAGAATTTTTTGCTCTTTCCTTAATATATATATGAGACAAAAAAAAAAAAAAAATAATTTTTTATTTTTCTTCAACTTTTAAGAAGGTCCGAAGAATAGAGTATTCAAACTTATTTTTGTTAAGCACATCAAGGTTAAGGGCCTTTGGACCAGTCACCAATCCTTCAAACCCGACCAACCCAACCAAAGGGTCACGAACAATTTCAAACAGTTGAGTACATATTATTTATTGTTAAACGCGTCCATGAGTATGTAGGCATTACAAAAATACAAACTAGCAGGCAATTTTATTTTTTTATTTTTTTATTTTTTTAAGAAGAAATAGTAGGTAATTAAAGTGGGCAACCAATTGATGGGGTTTGCAAGAAATGAGTCATGAAGATTGAAGTATTTGCTAGACCCACTTCCGTTTTTCACCATAAAAAAGTATTGCAAGACCCACTATGAACATCCTGTTACATTTGTCTAACAAAATTTTGTGGTTGATCTCCATTTAAAAGTTATACGCAATAAACAAAATTAAAATAATAATAATAATAATAAAAAACTTGAATATATATCATTTAGTTCCGCAAGCTTGCTCTGTAAATTCTCTAAGAAAACCGTTTAAACTACTTTTTATTATTATATAGATACGATGAAATTTTAACTTATAACATTACTCCATGATGATTGCTCCATATCATTAAATTAAGACATTAATTAGTTTTTGATATAGACAGAATTCAAACATCAAATCTCATATTCAACAATAATAAACTTTACTAGTTGGAGTTAAATAAAACCCAGGTACAAACAACAATTTAGTAATAAAGAAGTAAAATCTAAAAACATATATTATATTAAGAAATTGAAATCTGCAATACAATAAATGAATTATGTACTAAAGAATATAAAAATGTAAGAAATATTCTTATTAGTTTTCTGATTAAGTGACCGGTACAAAGTATGCAAGAAAATATTGTATTAAGAAATACAAGTAAAGAATATATATATTAAAGTAAATATGTGCTAAATGGTATAAAGAAGAAAATGAAAAGAAGTATGATCTACGAATATATTATACTAACAAATTCAAGTAAGGGATTTACTAAGGGTATGTTTGGTTGGGGTGAAAACGGGGAGAATGAAAAATAAGGAGAGGAAAATAAGGTAGAAAATGACATTTTTTACTGTTTGATTGGGAAGAGAAAACAAGAGAGACAGAAAATAGGGGGGGAAATTTTCCCTCCGGGCCCACCTTTTTTTATCCTCTCAATTTGGGAGGAAAATGAGAAGAGAAAAGTGTTGAACGATACACTTTACACAAATGAGGAGAGAAAAGTGCTGAACGATACACTTTCCATGGGCAGCAAAGTTGCCCCTTTTTTTTTTTTTGGGCATTAACCTTGCCTCTTTTTTTTTTTTTTTTTTT